>NC_134550.1:35828982-36128982 GCF_025594145.1 Primulina tabacum | reverse complement strand
TCATGGTAATGACATGAAAATGTTCATTCATAGAGATAAGTGATCATTTGATGATGCACTGAATAACCCTCCCTCAAATTATCCAAATGGTTATCACTTATCGAGTGGAATAGTTTGCAACTATAGTTGTACACTGTTATTCCTGTGACCCGGTATAACGTAGAAGCTCTACGTACTAGCATGCACTTTGATCTGTTTACTGACTCAATTGAGGGTCATCAGATGACGGAGTGTACTTTCGAAATACGTAGAAGCAAGTGCAGTGTTATTCTAAGATTCACCAATTGTCTACGTGTGAAGATATCATATATGATCTGATGAGTTAATAGTGCAAGGAGTCTCTGGCCAAAACAAGAAATCTGTTTTAGAGAAATGTATTCTTCTAGTTGCACATACGTGTCACTATTATTACTTAAAGATACATCACACTATTATCGAATTCATATGCAACTCTCGATATACCAATGATTGCAGATTCGATCGAAATATATGAGTTGAAGAAAATGTATTATACGTTAATCATTACTTAAGGTTCTTGCAGGCACTATCAGTGATACCTTGGGGATCATGAGACGATGCTACTAGAGGCTCTTACCATGATACGATGGGAGCAATCAGACATGAGATCTGACATTCGTGATCAAGGTGTTGATGAAAAGAATATGGCTAATTATGGTAAACCCAAATAAGAATAAATTTTATTCTAAATCACATGAAATTATGAACTCGCGACTAGATATATCCCTAAATCATTATGAGTCACACAAATATCAAATTATGTGTTCTCGTTGAGATAGTCAAGTTCAATTAGTTCAATTAGTGACTATAATTTAATGGAGATCAAACAAATTGCTTATAAAAGAATTTATAAGTTGATTTCATGAATTGGAAGATGTGGAAGTTAACTTAACTAATAACTAAATGAAGAGAGTGGAATTATCTATTTTTGTGAAGGGATTCACAAAACTGGCAACTGCAAAAAATAGAGGAGTAAAAATTTTGATTTTTGAAATTATCAATTTTCATTGTACGAAAAAGATTTGTATCATCAGTATATCGACGTTGTATGATTGTCGATCAGGGTTATAATGAGTTCCCAATTATTTAGTAAATTTAGAATATGTTAATTATATAAAAATGTCATTAGTGGTGACTAATATATATTAATTATATAAAAATGTCATTAGTGGTGACTAACATATATATATATATATATATATATATATAAATTAGAATTTAGTTAATTAATGAAAATAGAAATCCTAATGGGATTCCTGATGAGACCTGAAATCAAAGCTTATAAATATTTCATTAAGAGCCATATGAAACAACACAAACTTTACGCACAGATTTTGTTAGATAAAATTTTGTCCACCAAAATTTCTCATCTCCCCTGTACTCAAAATTTCGGCCTCTTTGTTTTTTACAAGAAAAATTCACAGTCACTTCCACGGTCACATCGCTGCAGGATCATAGGAATTCAAACGATTTAGTCTCGACATAAAATTGTTTAAGATTTCTAGTGTGATTGAAACAAGGAATCAATTATTCGATCATGGATCTGGTTAGACGGTCAAATGGGGATCCATTCGTAGGGAATTACAGTAAGTGTTATATGTTATATCTGCTTAAACACCTGAATAGTGAAAGCGGCGTTAAATACGCATACATAAACATATCTAAAAACCCAATGAATGTTATAAAATATACGACGCCCAAGAAACGTCTCGAACGTCGAAACTAAAATTTTTAAACTTTTTTTGTGCCTTAGGTACTAGAAAACAGTACTCCAACATTGGTATCAAAGTAAATGTTTCTCAATCATATGGATTTTATTGTTTAATCGTGTTGAGTATTTTATTTCTAACCGCATTTGAAATTCTTGCAAATCACAGCCTCTGAAAATATTTTTTAAAACAACAAAAAAAAAATTTAATTTTTTTGCGGTTGCTCGGAATTGTTCCAGTTAGCGTACACGAGCATGCACTTCCTATTTCGGGCAAAACTATAAAAGTTTTTTTAAAGGGATGGGTAGGGTTTTGCGCAGCCCTGCACGAAGTATTAGGGCCGCAGACAACTGGGCTACTCAAACAATTTGAGCACTACAATACAGATGATGGGGCATGGGTAAGGTGCCTGAGGTGGTCTCGGGCAGCCTTGGCCCAACATGGACTCTTTATTGTGTCCCCGTGCAATTTTCTAATTTTTTCAAAATTTTTGGTCTAAATTTATATTTTGTGATAACTAATCAAAGTTACCCTCGAAAATAAATTTTGATTAGATGGTGGTTTTTCTCATGAATTAAATCATTAGAATTAGATTTTAATTATTAATGATAAAAAAGTGCTTTATTAGAAATTTAATTATTTGAAGTTAAATAAAAGTGTTTGTTTAACATATTAATTATGACGGTTAGTGATAATTTACAATATACGTTATTTATTAATAATATGTGATATTATAGATTTAATATATTATTTGATATTACAATATAAAAAGATGACTGGGAATCATGACTAATTTGTTAGGTGTGTGTTATGATATTTTACATGTTATGTTTTAATTATTCAATAATTATTTTATGTGAGCCTGGTTTATGGATCATTCTCACCCCTACATTTGTCTCTCATGTGCCATGAAAATTTAATGTAAATATTAGATTTAGGATATCAAGATTTGAGGATGGTGGGTGTAGAACCCGTAAACCAGACTACGTATAAGCCATGCATAATTACTATTATTTAAATTAAAATGATTTTATGCATAAGGATTTAAATTCTTTTCTTTAAAATTAATTATTTTATGCAGTAGTTTAATTGTTATCTTTTCAGTTAATTAAGTGAGGCCGGACTGTAGTTGGAGTTTTGAGATAAAATTTAATATTAAGAAAACATTCCCAGAATTTATTTTAGCTAACTAATAAGTTAATTTAAGGTAAAAGAATGTTTAAGGAATTATTTAAGTAACTTGAGGTAAGTAGGAAATTAGTTCATTTAGGTTCCATAATTAATGTGTTAATTCACTAAATTATTTAATGGATAGATAAGACTCTAAAGATTTAAAATACACTAACTAAGCAATATTTTCCCTCCACTTAATAGCATAATTTCGGCCACCTCATAGATGATTTAATATTTCTTTGGCAACTCACCACCTTTGACTCTTTCCTTATTATTTCTTAGAATGATAACCCCTTCATTTTTAATCACCATTAATTAATAATCAATCATTATCCTTGCCTTGTTTTGACATGGAAGAATCGGTCATGCCCTCAATTATCCCTCCAAAAATCTTTTGGATATCAAACCAAGTCCTCATCTAACAAATTCAAAGATAGCAAGACTTGGTCTTGTCATTTAAATCCCTTCTATATTGCAACCCCCCTTCATTTCTCCTAACCATTTCCCCCTCTCCCTTGCACCGAAATTCAGAGAGAATTCAGAGTAAAAATCGATAGTGAGCTAGGGAAAAATAAGAGAGAAAATCGAGAAGAAGCAAGAAAGTGAAGAGCACTCCGTCTCCTCCGCGCCGCGTCGTCGTTTCGTTCGTTTTTCTTTCAAAACTGAACCAAGGCATGTTTATATTTTCATTCACTCCTCAATCAAGCCATATACTGAAATTTTTACATCACATGTTCATGATTTTAATCATCAAAACCGAAAATCTTTTCAGCACCATTCGAAAATGCATGCACAGAATTTTCTGGTTTCTTTCATGCTTCACGGTTTCGGCTGTTTTGTTGTTTCAGGAGGGTGGCTCGACCCTAGGCTCCCAAGACGGCACCTAGACATGTACTAGGTATATTAGGACCATGTTGGTCCATTAGTTCAAGCCCCATGCATGCTGGAATTCAGAAATTGACAGCAAATCATCCCTAATGTCACTTTGTGTTCGATTTTCTTGTTTGCTGTCAAAGGAGGATGATTCTGATCTTGGCTGCCCTAGGGGCTATAGCCATGGTTAGAACCCTTCCTTGACATGTCTAGGACGTGACCAAGATGCCCTTTCATGGCTTGGTTCACGTCCCAATCGGTTTCAAAAATAAACAGGAGCAGCCCCTTCGGTTTTGGAAAAATTCTGGTTGTTGTGTGTGTGTTGTGTTTCGAAACCATGGTGTGGTGTGGGTCTTGGTTGGCTCTTTAGCCCTTAGCCACGGTCCATACCATGCCCCTTGATGTCTAGATCATGCCATGGTCAACCAAATGGCCATTGGAATGATCAGTGACAGCAAACAACAGCAACGTCCCTCACGTGCAGTTTGTTGCTCTCGGTTCGGAGTGTGGTCACGTTTCTGGAGTGGGTTGGATTGTGGCTGGCCTAGGGCCCTTAGCCATGGTTCAAACCATACCTTAAGATGTTGGAAAGATGCTCTGGTCGGCGGTTCAAGCCCTAATGGCCATTAGCCTCGGCAAACAACGCAAAGGAACGCAAGCGCTGCTGCTGTATTTGTTTGACAGCAACTTTGTGCTTCGGTTCGGAGGCTTGTTTGAGTTCTTGGTTGGCTTTTAGCCTATGGACTTAGACTGGACAGTACCTCATCGAGTCAGGAAGGTCGTGTTTTTGGCCGTTTGTGATTCGGTTAAGTTTAGAGGTCGTACGAGAATTTACGGTGCGATGTGCCAAAATGACTCTCGAAAGAGCGTTTCTTGTTTTTGGCCTCCACTCACCAAATTCCGACTTGTACAATTTTAGGAGCATTATTTCATCATTTTAGGTGTGTTTTAATCATGACTAAATGATGGTTCGGTGTTGGTTCGGGTTGGCACGGAGTCATGATTAAATACTAAGGCATTGGGCGTAATTGTCTCGTTTTTGGATTCAATTACGAAGTTTTGGTCAAGTTAAAAATCATTTGCATATTTTTCATGTAAGATTTAGGTCGCAGCGAGCCTGGGAACGATCCAACCCATTCGGTAAAATTAATACAGGATATGTAATTATATTACGTGCAAAAATATAAAATATTCATTTTTGAGATTTATGCGATATTGCTTGTGGCCACTTCATTATCATGGGATTATTACTTCACCCAGTGCTCACTTACCGGTTCAGTTCAGTTCATTTATTGGTACGGATATCCAGTCCAAGGGCTGTGATGATCTCTACCGCCCAGTATACTGTGGTTTAGTCTGATCAGGCGATCCAGTTCAGCTCAGTTCAGGGGCCACTTGCGTAGAACATATTCTTAACATAAAATTATGACATGTTATTTTATGACAGGGCTCGATTGAGCAAACATTTCACTTATGATTTTCAGTCAGTTATGAACGTATTATAATTACTCATGACACGATATTTTACGTTACGCCAGACTCATGATATTTTTACCATGCATGCAATTTTATTATTATTACTTGTTATTTATGATATATGCATGCTGAGTCTTTAGACTCACTAGACTTGATTGTTGTAGGTAACTGATGAGGTCGGGATCGAGGGCGAGGACCAGTGAGCCATCTTGGGTCGGCAGTAGTGGAACCCGAGGACCTCATTTTCAGCATTTACCATTTTTATGCCCCAACATTTTATCTTCGTTGGATTATTTTAAATTGTTATTTTGCAAACAATAATTACTTCCGCTGTGCTATTTTGAACATTAAACTCTATTTATCAGTTTATTTTACGAATGAGGCAAATTACTTGTTTTAAAAGAAAATTTTAAATTTTTCCGCAAATTTTCAAGTACGAATTTCGGGCCTCTACAGTGGGCCCAGATCCTCGAGAGTGTTGAAGATCGAAGACATGTAAAATATTGTAATCTTATATAATATTGCATTTCCATACCTACATTTACCTAGATTTTAAAAATAGAATCATATATAGATCATATACATCATTTAGCTCTCGGTTATCAACCATATTTTATTATTTATAATGCATGTCATATATTATAAATAATCATTATTTATATTATTATCAATATAATAACAAGAGTTGAATGAATCCGAAAAATATACAAAAAAACATGTACAAGATTTTAAAACTAATGATGAGACAAATTTTTAAAATTAAAATCCCTCATTTTTGATAAGATCTAAAATTTAAATCAAAAACATTAAATAGAAAATTACAAAAATTTATATTTTCCATGCCTTCCATCAAAGGTGATTTCATGATGATCGCTACCTCTGGTCAATGTCTGGCTCATATTATTGGGGAGACCTGGACACCAGAAAGTTGCGACTTCCGCTGACATATTTGATGTGAACTACGTGGAATTCTCACAATTTCGGCTCATATTATTGGGGATCTCATGAAAACCGTCCACTAAGGTTCAACATTGATGGGCATGACTTGACACATGAAAATAAAGAGGATTATATTATCAGGCCTTCCTTAAACATGAGACAAAATTACATGAGGGTTACAAGGGGTTACAATTGAGCTCTACCTTTTGGAAATTGTGATTGGTTTATTTTAGATCATCATTTAACAATTGAGCCTTGCTTACTTACTTAGGAAATTGGAATTGGAATTTTCATCAGAGGGTGCTGAAAATATCAAAATAGTGGGAAGAAATTCTTAAAAACAAAAGTCCATATTTTACGTCATATAAAATATTTTAAAATAGTTAGAAGCTTTTATTTTGTTTTCATTTCAGTATATTTACGATGTCGTCACGAAATCCTCTATCTGTTATACTCGATCAAAACAAGCTTATCGGACCTAACTACCATGACTGGCTGAGGAACTTAAAAATTGTTTTAAATTATGAGAAAATGAGATATGTGCTCACAGAAGCTCTACCGAATGCCCCTGCTAAGGAATTGGCTATGCTTGAGAAATTGTGGGACTATGATCTACAAGCTAAGAGCTATATGTTGGCTTCTATGTCAAATGAATGGAGAAGCGGTTTGAAGAAGTTGTAAATGCTGGTGGCATTTACGATCATCTAAAAGAGTTGTATGGTGAACAAACACGTAAATTAAGGCATGATATTTTCAAGGAACTCATGACATAACGTCTGCGAGAAGGGGCCTGAGACCATGAGCATGGTGTGAGGATGATTTCATCGAGAAGCTAGTGAGTCTGGACCTTGTTATTCCAAACAAATTTTCTACGGACATTCTGCTATCACTAGTGAAAAACTTCAATATGAACAAGTTGGAGACTAGCCTTGAAGAGTTTGTTAACATGCTTATTAGCTATTAAACAACCATCAAAAACGCAAAACATGTTTTCCTAGTGGACTCCACGTCTGGGACAAATAAAGACCCCAAAGGGAAGGGGAAGAAACGCTCTACTCCTTCAAAGAATAATAAAGCAAGTAAGAAGCAAGCTAAAACACTTCCAAAGGGCCCACAAAGCCCGATAAGGTAGAAGTTGTTTGCTTTCATTGCAAGAAGCCAAAATATTGGAAGCGCAATTGTAAAGAATATCTAGCACATACGAGTTTTGGCAAAAATATGTTTTATATTGAAGTAAATGTTTCATTCAATTCCACTTCTTAGGTATTAGATACTAGATGAGGATTTCATCTATGCAATGATTTGCAAGCGATGACAAAAGGTAGAAGGTTAAGGAATGGTGAGACCTTCCTCAGAATGGGCAATGGAGCAAGAGTTGTTGCAAATGTCATTTGAGACGTATAATTAATATTAAACAATAATTTTAAGTTGTTTCTTTAGATATTGTTGGAACATTTCATGTTTCAATATTGATTTTGATATTAAAAAAACTTGTTATTGTATTTCTAACATATTTACTCATGTGTGAAGTTGCAAACACAAGAAGCAAACTGAAACTGAATTTCTAGCGAGTTTTGTTATTTTGATGATATCTCTCAATTGAATGATTCAAATGACAATCTGCCAACATACCTGACCAGAAAACTCAATTTGGAACATGTCGTATTTCACATTAGTTTGGAAAAATCGGATGTTATAAAGGTCTAGCTGATCGCTGAATTACCGAATTGATTGCACGAAAACAACAATCAGTTGGGTATGAGCATTTGAGGTATTTTGGTCATATCTCTCAACTCGATTATTGGAATGAAGCAATTCAGTATGTATTGGAAAGATAAGACGATGATAGACAAATCATACTCAGAAGTCAAAGTCTGAATCGAAGCTTAATATGCTGATAAATGACAATGAATCTACTGGTTCTGAATAAATTGAAATCAGCTAGGCTGATTTCAGTACAACAACTGAAACTGAACCAGTTGAACTGAGCCAAACCAACTGAACTGAACTGAACCAACAGATGACCAACACAACTGAACTGTTCCAGCTGCTGATCAACTGAACTGAACTGATGACCATCTGAGTTGACCAGTTGAAGCTCAGAAAAAGTCCAGCAAGGCGAATTTGACCGTTGCAATTTCAGAAACAGTACAGAAACTTTCCAAACGGTCATATTCTTGTATCTAACATATATATCATTATTGTGGCCTATTAATACAACATCTTAAAGATCAAACAAGAGTTTTTGAAGAGGATTCAAAGCATGGGCAGTTAGCATGAAGAAATCAGCTAGTTGAGAGCACAAGTCCTTGTGTGAGGATACATTTGAGATGTACACAGTAAAGGATAAATTCTTCACACACAATCACTCACACATATACAAGATATTTGAACTTCAAATATTAGTTGAGTGAGTTTTCACATGAAGATGTAAAACAATGTGTTTGTAGTCTTTTCATATGAGACATTAAATAATATGTTGATTGTGAGGTGCTGCTTGCAAGCTTGAGTGCTAGGAGTTCTAATTGGGTTCTGCCCTTCTGGAGTGGGTTCGTACAAGGTGTTGTATAAATCAAAGTCTTCTAGTGGATCATTCCCAAAGGGAAAAAGGGGTGACATAGGACCATTTGAAGTCTCCGAACATGCATAAACAAATTCTTGTCTATTTGTTTATTGCATTTACTTGTTATTTTCAGTATTTTAAAGTTGCATTCTTGATGCATTTTATGTGTACTTCAAATACCAAATTATTGTATACAAAGTTCTTGATAAAATGCTTCAACCAAAATATTTTTACTCATTTAACTTGCATATATTTTAAATATTTTACAAAATATTTAGTCGGTTTCTGCGAAGAATTATTTCGAGTGTCTTCCGCTTGGTTTGAAAACCTAACTCGATTTAATTCACCGGTGTTCAATATTTTAAAAACCTAGCTATTGTAGGTCAATGGTTATCCCCCTAACTGATCCTAGCAGATATGTTTTATACGTTGCAGATTTAGTTAAAAACATTAATTTCATTTCTACATTTGATGCAGATGGATTTTCTTATTTATTTGTTAAATGTGCTTGCAATATTTACAAGAATAAATGTTTAGCTGGAACAGACGAATTCAAAGCGAACTATATAACTTAAAAGTAAAAGATAATCATGGAGACCATGTACAAATAAACACGATATCAAAAACAAACAACAGAAAATGAGATTGTTTAAATCAAGCACACTTGTGGTGTAGAGCCCAAATTCAATATACGTAAAATCCATGCATTTATTTAATTCTTTAATTATTTAATCAAATTTAAAATGATTTTTGAGATGCATGATTTATGAAATTACATTATTTTAAATTATTTATTGTTAGAACTTTTCAAGTTTCGCAATCTTGATTTTGATGTTAACAAAACTTGTTATTGTGTTTCTAACATATTTACTCAAGTGTGAAGTTGCAAACACAAGAAGCAAGCTGAAACTGAATTTTGCACAAACAGAATTTATGGCGAGCTTCGATATTTTGATGATATCTTTCAACTAGATTAACCAAATGACAATCTGCTAATTGGACTGATTAGAAAACTCAATTTGGAACAAATCGTATTTCACATCAGTTGGGCAACATCGGATGTTATCATGGTCTAACTGATCGCTCAATTACCGAACTGATCACACGAAAATAGCAATCAGTTGAGTTTGAGCAGCTGCGGTATTTTGGTCATATCTCTCATCTCGGTTATCGAAATGAAGCGATTCAGTATGCGTTGGAAAGATAAGACAATGATATACAAATCATCTTCAGAAGTCAAAGTCTGAATCAAAGCTTAAGATGCTGATAAATGACGATGAAGTTACTGGTTCTGCACAAACTGAAATCAGCTAGGCTGATTTCAGCACACCAGCTGAAACTGAACCAACTGCTGACAAGCTGACCAACCAACTGAACTGAACCAGCTGCTGACCAACTGAAACTGAACCAGACCAGCTGAAGACCAGTTGAACCAGACCAGCTGAACTGAACCAGATGAAACTGAACCAGACCAGCTGAAGACCAGTTGAACCAGTCCAACTGAACCAGACCAACTGAAACAGTTGAACTGATTGACCAGTTGAGTTGACCAGTTGACCAGAGTTGACCAGTCGAGAAAATGTCCAGCAAGACGAATTTGACCGTTGCAATTCCAGAAACAGTACAGAAACTTTCCAACGGTCATATTCCTGTGTCTAACGTATATATCAGTGTTGGAGCCTATAAATACAACATATTGAAGATCAAACAATAGCTTTTGAAGTAGATTCAAAGCATGGGCAGTTAGCATGAAGATATCAGCTAGTTGAGAGCACAAGCCCTTGTGTGAGGATACATTTGAGATATACACTGTAAATGATAAATTCCTCACACACAATCACTCACACATATACAAGAGAGTTGAACTTCAAAGATTAGTTGAGTGAGTCTTGCACAAAGACAATAAACTTGTGTATGTAGTCTTTGCATATGAGACATTAAACAATATGCTGATTGTGAGGTGCTGCCTACAATCTTGAGTGCTAGGAGTTCTAGTTGGGTGCTGCCCTTCCGGAATGGGTTTGTACAAGTAGTTGTATATATCAAAGTCTTCTAGTGGATCCTTCCCAAGGGGAAGAAGGGGTGACGTAGGAGTGTTTGAAATCTCCGAACATCCATAAACAAATTCGTGTCTATTTGTTTATTGCATTTGCTTATCATTTTCACTGTTTTTAAAGATGCATTGTTGAAGCATTTTATGTGTTCTTCAAATATCAAAATATTGTATACCAAGTGTTTGATAAAATGCTTCAACTGAATATTTTTACTCATTCAACTTGCATATATTTTAAATGGTTTACAAAATATTTAATTGGTTTCTACGAAGGATTATTTCGAGTATCTTTCGCTTGGTTTTTAACCAAACTCGATTTAATTCATCGGTGTTCAATATTTCAAGAACCGAGCTATTGTAGCTCAACGATTAACCCCCTAATCGATCCCAACATTTATGTTTTTGTGATCCACGTTAAAATGTTTCTCGAGTTTCATGTTTCAGGTGATTATTCGATGCGGGATCGAGGAAAAGAGATCGGCGACGATTTTTGGTGATTTTAAAATGAGGCAATTTATTTTAAGTTAAGGATGAGAAATTTCAAATGGTTTATTTAATTTTAGCATTTTAAATCCAAACTTATTTATTAGGTGATTTTTAGGATTTTAAACTTTTAAAGATGTAGTATTTGTGCATTTTATTTTAATTAAGGAATTTTTTTAATAAAGTTAGTATTTGATTAACTTTTAATTAGGGGTTAATTTTTAATTAAACAATTTTTATCCCCTAATTATTACCTAAACTCACGCACACACACACACTTTCACACACCGAAATTGATCGGCAATACACACACACAATCACATTTCAGAATTTAATTTTTATGAGGGCAAGAAAGCCTAGGGTTCTAAGAAAACTCAGCTGCCGCCCCTCTCTTCGAAGATTTCAGCAATTCTCGCCACTTTTCTTCAAGAAAACCGAGCCACAAATCGTTCCGGATCAACCTTGCATCTTTCCCCACTTCAGTATCGTCGGTTCGGTAAATTTAAATATCAAAATGCATGTATATTATGTTATTCCTGTGTCGATCTCATCATATTATGTGTTGTGATGTTTATTATGCGTAAAAATCAATGTGTGTTGTGAAACCTTTGAGAAAAAACCCGTTGGATCGGTTTTGAAACGCTTTTGGATCTAAAAACTCAAAATTTGGTGTCATTTTAATTACTGCGACTTTTCGGTCCATTTTCTGGAAAAACTTTCAACATATGAATCGTAGAACTTTTTGATACCTTCACTTTGACAGTAAATTCGAAATATTTGGATAAGAAATGAGTAAGTTATGATAGTTTTTATGGGACTGCTCAAACTGCGTTTTTCTGAAAAATGCGTTCTTGAAGTTTTATTGTTGCAGGCTTTATTGGGGATCGACGGGTGTTTGCTGCTGTGTTTAAGTATGTTGAGTATGATGTTGGGATGATTTTTCGGTGTGTCGGTTTGCATCGATAGGCACTTGTATGCATTAGAAGTCGTAGGATGTGTTTTGGGTGTCGAATGTTGTGTTCACGGATTTGGGTTGCGTTGTTTGTGATGCGTAGGTGTTTTGGGGTATTTGTTTGAGTTGAATCAGTGCCTTAGCATCCTAGGAATGGGTTTTGAGGTAGGATTAAGTCCCAAGTGTAGAGAATTCCGTTTGTTCACGATTCCAACACCTACACGGACCCGAAGCCGGACCCATACACGGGGTCCTTGCCCTTTTTCCTTCAAAATGCGAATTTCCAGTGCCTACTCAAACCCTTACACGGGGTCCGTGTACCCCTTTCAATTTTTTTTATTTTTTTATTTTTATTACGAATATAAAATGTAGGATTTGTTTTGTGGTTATGAATATAAAATATAGGATTTGGTTTGGGGTTTTATGTCATGGTTTAGTATGATGATTAAACGAGGTCAAGTCCCAAGTGATCTAGAATGTCACAAGCTATTTATTTACTTCGGTGGTGAGCACGAGTACCTACGTCTAAGCTATGAAAGATAAGGGTCTGAAATCATGTTAGTATGTGCAGCAGTTGCCCCAAGAGAGATTCAACGAATCCCTCAATGCCATATAAGTATATTCGACGTGAAAAAAAAGAAAATATTTTTAACTTTTTGATGTATGCTAAATATCTTGTGACCAAATTATTAATGAGTTTGGAAGTCGATGAACGTGGCCGAGGACCTCTCCACCTCGGTAAAGCATGACCGGGTTTAGATCAGGATTGGAAAGCGGTAAAGTATGATCAGAGACCAATCCATCCGTTAAAGTATGAACGGGGATCTCATGTATGTGGTAGTGGACTTTCCCAGGCAGCCCAGTACTGTTGTTTAGTCTGATCAGGCGTATTTATGTATGGGTCACTTGTTTTGAAACATATCTCTACGAAAAATGATGAAGTTTCTGTATGTTCAAATATGTTTGAAGCAAGCATGTTTATGAAAAGTTTTATGATGATGGCACGTCTATGTTTATGCTATTACGTTCAAGTTTCAAGTATGTTTATGCTATTATGTTCAATTTTCAAGTATGTATGTTCTACTTTAAAGATGCATGTGTTTTTATTACGTATTACTTGTTATGTCCAGTTTATACATGTTGAGTCGTTAGACTCACTAGAGTTGATCGATGCAGGTGAGGATGAATTTGAGGAGATGAGAGATGGGGACCAGTGAGCTGGCTTGGATTGAGCGGGAGGCTAAACCCAAGGACCGCCCATGTTTTTAAGTTTTTATGCAATACTTCAACTACTCTGATTTCATGTTTTGGTTTATGATGTTTAAAAAAGTATTTCTCTTAGCAAACTTTATGTGTGATCTATCTTATTGCAAATAATTTTGGATGGACAGTTTATTTATGATCACAATTTGAAAGTTTATTTGTATTTAAGAAATTTTTTTTTTATTTTTCCACAAATTTTAATGTAGTTTAAAAGTACGGTACGTTACAGTTGGTACCAGAGCGGTGTTCTTGTTAAGGTTTATGCCTACTGCCAGTTGCGAGAAGCTCACGAAGTCGCACCTCAAGTCTGTAAGTTTTAAGGTTTTAAATTATTTCATGTAATAAGCATCAAGTCATGATTTCAGCATATGCATATTTAAATTCAAATTACGTGCATTTTATGTTATGTTATTATGTTCATGCTTGTTGGGTTAACGTGTTGGGCAAATGTTGGAACAATATGCATCCCAAACGTTTGGTTAACCATGGAGCAAGGGATGAGAATAGGAAAGCACAGGATGGGGAGAGGGTCACTCTTCCTCGTCCACCCCTTGACATACAGGCTCAGATGCTTGCAGGAATGACTCAAATTCTACGCGCAGTTTGCGGGAACCAAGCTACCGTGGATACGGGTGCGAGGCCCAGACCAGAGGCTGTGAACGAAAGGTTTAGGAGGATGGATCCTAAGGAGTTCTCGGGGACAACTGACCCGATGATAGCTGAAGGATGGATTAAGTCCATCGAGGTGATTTTTGCTTTCATGGAGCTGCGGGATGTAGACATAGTTAGATGTGCCACCTTTTTGTTGACAGGGGACACCAGGCTATGGTGGGAGAGCGCGTCCGTGTCGGTGAATCTGCAGACTCTATCATGGGATGGCTTTAAGGAGTTCTTTTACTCCAAGTACTTCACTGAGGAAGTACAATCCTGACTAATCAGGGAGTTTATGTCGCTGCGACAAGGAGAAAACAACATGGCAGACTTTGTCAGGAAGTTTGAGAGGGGGTGTCACTTTGTGTCCCTGATTGCAAATGATGCGTGGGAGAAGCTGAGGCATTTTATGGATGGGTTGCAGCCGATCTTGCGCCGTGATGTGAGAGTTGCTGGCCCCACGACTTAAGCAGTTGCCGTGTCAAGAGCTTTGGCGGCAGAGCAGGACCAGAGGGACATTGAAGTCGACAGGCAGGGCAAGAGGCCCTATCAGGCACCGCAGCAACAACATCAACAGCGAGCTTAGTTTAAGAGGCCTTACCAGGGACAGCCAGGGAAGAAGCCATTTTAGGGACCACCGAAGGGCAAGGGTCCTGTTCCACAACAGAAGGCTCCTCAGAGACCCGGTGAGTACCCAGTGTGCCCGAAGTGCAACCGCCAGCATCTGGGGTAGTGTTTATTTGGATCGGGCAAATGCTTCAAGTGCGGAGCCAGCGATCATATGTTGATGGACTGCTCACAGTGGAGGTAGCCAACCTAGGGTAGAGTGTTCGCCATGCAGGCAGAGAACCCAGACACGACCCTGCTGACTGGTAACTTATTTAATTCAGCACCGCATTATTCTTGCTATGCATGTTTTGAATTGTATTTGGGATTATTAGTGTGCTAGTTAATATTTTGGTGATTTGGGATATAAATTTCTACTATGTTTGAGGTTAAGGTTAGAATTTTGGGATATAAGTTTTGTGTGTTGTGCTAACGTCTTTCAGGGAATATTTTCATAAAGAGAGTAACCACGAAGGCCTTGATAGATTTAGGGGCCACACTCACTCTTTTATTTCGAAGAGGTTCGCTAATCATTTGGACGTTAAGTCTATTGGACTCGACGTGAGCTATTCAGTGACAGTCCCA
The DNA here is from genome assembly GCF_025594145.1 of Primulina tabacum. Classification (NCBI taxonomy): domain Eukaryota; kingdom Viridiplantae; phylum Streptophyta; class Magnoliopsida; order Lamiales; family Gesneriaceae; genus Primulina; species Primulina tabacum. The sequence continues at coordinate 36,113,638 of NC_134550.1, read as the reverse complement.
TCAGGGGAAGAATTATCAGCTACTAGCGTCGTCAGAGACATTGATCTCGAACTACAAGGTCACTTGGTGTATGCCGATCTAATCGTTTTGTCGATGCCAGAATTCGATATCATCTTGGGAATGGACTGGCAGACAAATAACAGAGTTCTCATTGATTTCCAGAAAAGGTCAGTGTTAGTAAGACCTTTGGGCATGAAGCAGTTTCTCTTTGAGCCAGATAGATGGAGGAGTTTCCCTCGCATGATCTTTTGCATGCAGGCACGGAGACTTATTCACAAGGGGTGCCAGGCTTTCTTGGCCAGCATTATTTCCACACCCGACGTACCCACTTCGTCAATAGCTGATGTACTATTAATCAAATATTTTCCTGACGTCTTTCCGGATGACGTCACAGGCCTTCCACTAGAGAGAGAGGTGGAGTTTTCAATTGACCTTGTGCTAGTCACCGTGCCAATCTCTAAGGCACCGTACCGGTTAGCTCCACCTGAGATATTAGAACTCAAACAGCAGATTCAGGATCTTCTAGACAAAGAATTAATCCGCCCTAGTTTCTCACCATGGGGCGCACCAGTGCTCTTTGTGAAGAAGAAAGACGGGAGCATGAGGCTGTGTATCGATTACCGAGAACTGAACAAGGTAACGATCTAAATACCCACTTCCAAAGATTGAGAACTTGTTCGATCAGTTGCAGGGAGATACAGTGTTCTCTAAGATAGATCTTCGGTCAGGGTATCATCAACTGAAGGTAAAAGATGCAGATGTTCATATGACAGCCTTCAGAACCAGATATGGGCACTACGAGTTCTTAGTAATGCCGTTTGGACTGACGAATGCTCCAGCGATTTTCATGGACCTCATGAATCGAATATTTCATCCCTACCTAGACCAGTTCATCATAGTGTTCATTGATGACATTCTCATTTACTCGAAGAGCCATGATGAGCATGTTCAGCATTTGAGTACAGTGTTGCAGGTTTTGCAGAGACACAAGTTGTTTACAAAATTCAGTAAGTGTGAATTTTGGTTGGAGAAGGTAGAATTTTTGTGTCATATAATATCTAGCAATGGTATCGAGGTGGATCCAGCTAATATAGCAGCAGTTAAGGACTGGGTTGAACCGAAGAATGCTTCAGAAATCCCAATTTCCTAGGCCTAGCAAGCTACTACAGGAAATTTATTAAGGGATTTTCTTCGATAGCAGAGCCACTCACTTCATTGACTATGAAGAATTCTAAATTAGTATGGAGTGATGAATGTCAGAAGAGTTTTGACACTTTGAAGCAAGCTCTTATTTCAGCGCCAGTTTTAGCCATGCCAGAGGGCAAAGTAATTTCGTGTTGTACACCGATACTTCTAAGCTCGGTTTAGGCGCAGTTTTGATGTAGCATGGTCGGGTTATAGCTTATGCCTCCAGACAGTTGAAGGTGCATGAGAAGAATTACCCGACTCATGATTTTGAGTTAGCTGCCGTCGTCTTTGCATTGAAAATATAGAGACACTATTTGTACGACGAGAAATGCCAGATATTCACTGATCACAAGAGTCTCAAGTATTTCTTCACGCAGAAAGAGTTGAACATGAGACAAAGAAGGTGGTTGGAGTTCGTACAAGACTACGATTGTGAAATTAGCTACCATCCGGGGAAAGCTAATGTTGTGGCAGATGTTTTGAGCACAAAATTTGCAGTCGTAGCTGTGGGGACCCGAACCTAATTCGTTTTCTTAATCATTATTAGTATCAAATGTAACAATTAAATAAATTGGGTCACAAATTTTTTTTAAAATACATGAGTGCACAACATATGAAATAAATCTTATTTCATTTACAAGATCAACATCTAGATCCAAAGTACAAGTCTTGTACAAAAGTAAATCATATTAACTACTGCTCATTCAATATATATCAAGTGATGAAAAAAACTCTACTTCTGGGTCCGAATCTCCACGCTATTCATAATCTCTAATCCTCTTCTCGACCCTGATCATGACCCACCTGTTGTCATGCACACATACAAACACAACAACAGTCGGATAACTCCGGTGAGAAATATATTCCCAGTATAAACAACGTATACATGCAATCATATATACAGATATAAAAGCATGGAACAGATATCAATAACATGTATCATAATCTGAAAGACATGAATCGATATAAAACTGTAAATCACACTCTGTGACTCTTAAACTCTGACTCGACTCTTCTCTAATCTAGGGATCCCGATCGAATAAGAACGCAACAGTCTCCCCACCTACTCTCCCAGCTAGATGGTCGTATGTTCTTATTCCCAGACTTTGGCATTCTGTATCGAATTTCTGCATTAAGAGCCGATCTGCTCCTAAGCCCATCGATACACCAAAAGTCCAGTGACTTGGCGGTTCTGCCAAAGACTAGGTGCATCTGCCCAAGACTCTAGCTCATGCTTTGCTATAAATCAATAGACTCAGCATATCAATCTCATAAATTGCAAACATCAATGCACTAAAATAAAGTATGTGGTTCTGGGGAACTCAAGTCAGATCTAACTCAAGTCGTATCTTCCCTGTTCAACATTGATTTATACCTTTCTTTTGTCGATCTGACGAAGTCGAAGTCTCAAAGTCGAAGCTGTCAATACTCAATTTGGCAATGACATTATTAAGGAGTACAATATCAATATACAACTCAAATCAATACTAGATATAATAAGAACTCAATCTAATTCTGTTTCGACGGCATAATAGCACAATCTCAATATATCCAGCAGTACAATATCAGCAGATATCAATCTCAACAACTCATAATCAATCGATAAACACACTCTGTTACCAAATCTGTATTATCTCAATCAAATCAAATCTGAAAATGATAACAATTTCATACGGTATCTGTTCTTCAATCCGGTTTCGATTATACGTTGACTAATTTCTCAGGGACACATAATATAGATCAAATTATTATTCCTTCAACATCTCAGTTTCAAACCATGCAGGAATTGAATAAAACTTACATCTTGTTACAGCTCTTGTCAAGAGGAATACGGTACTGAAGTCGGATTAAAAATCGGACGGCTGGATTTCTCGCAAATTGAATTCTAGTCTTTGAAAGAACTTGAAGTTTTCCCTGGGATTTTGTCTCGTTTCCTCGATTCTTTCTTCAGGTTTGAAGGGAAATGAAGGTAATTACATATATATTGCATGTCCAAGCCATGTGGCTGCTCTCTTGTGCTGCACGTCTCGCGCATATGCGCGACCTCCCCCGGCGCATATGCGCGAGACCTACTGGTCTCGGCATTCTTCATTTCCTCAGCTCGCGCATATGCGCATGCTCTCTTCGCACATATGCGCAAGGTTCTCTGCCATGCTCGCGTAAAAAATTTGAATGTTCACGTAAACCACATGCATGCAAGTTATTAAATTTTTTGGTATTTTATTAATTTGTTTAAAGCATTAAATGCATGTTTATTTCATAAATTATGAGTTTAATTATTTTTATGCATTTTATGCATAACTATTGCATGTTAGAATTTATTTCATGAAATTTTTAAAGGTTCATGCATTATAGATTTTTAAGTTTCATTTCGCGCTCGAGCGAGGAACGGAGGCCGAGGAATTATCAGAAAAATTATTTTATTACATGATAAATTTTTATTAATTAATTTAAGATGTTTTAAAGGTATTTTTCAAAAATTTGGAAATTTTATCTGCTGGATTTTAATTTTTAACAGTACGCAAATTTTATCGAATTGGAGGACTTTTTGAGGCTTCGGCTAATATTTATCAAAATCTTTCAAAAATGAAATATTTTTCGGGAGTGTGTTTGGATTTAATGGGCCTACTTTTAAGTTTGTTAGGTTTAAATATCTTTTTAAACTTTTAATTTAACAATTAAGGCGCAGTATTTACTAATTAATCATTTAAATAATTTAATAGTGTTACCCTACACCTATTATTCTTCAACAACCGACACACCCCTTCCCCTCTCATTCTCTCTTTATTTCAGCAGCTCATCACCAGCCAATCTTCGATCAAGCTTCAATCTTTGCAAAGAAAATCTCTCTGGTGCCCTCCCTCGCGCGATCGTTCAAAGTTTTTATTCAATATATTTCAAGGCACGCCATGTATCTTCTTTTATGCATCATTCACGTCATATATGTAAAGGCCCGTATTTCGTGTTCATATTTTAGCGGAATTATTAAAAATTTTCTAAATAATTAATCATCTTGCCTCATTTATAAAATAAACATGTAAATAATTTTAACATTAAAATAACAGCGGAAGTAAATAAAAACTTCTAGCAACAATTTAAAAATTATCCAACGTAAACAACAAGTTATAAATAATCCAACGTATTAAAACTGAGTTTGAATAATAAAAGATGCATAAACTAAATCATGAGGTCCTCGGGTTTACTACTGCTGTCCCAAGATCGCTCACTGGTCTCCGCCCGCAGTCTCAGCCTCATCAATACCTACAACAATCAAGTCTAGTGAGTCTGAAGACTCAACATGTATATATCGTGAATAACAAGTAATATATACCATAAAACCGCATGCAACGTAAAAATAAAGTATCGTAAAGCGTACGGTGAAAATCGTATCATGAATAATTATATCTATGTGCATATCTGAAAATCATACGTAAAAGCTTTGCTCAATAGAGCTCTGTCATAACATATTATAATTTTTTGGTAGAGATAATGTTTCTAAGCAAGTGGCCCATAACATAACATGAGCGCCTGATAAGACTAAACCACAGTATACTGGGCGGTAGAGATCAATCACAGCCCTTGGACTGGATGTCCGTACCCATACATAATCATAAACCGGTCGAAAGTCACCGGGCGGAGAGGTCCTCGGTTGCGCCTACCGACTTCCAAACCCATAAACGTAAGGTGGCCACAAGACATATAGCATATATCTCAAAAATAAACATTTTATATTTTTATGCACGTAATATAATTATAACCTTATTTTTACCGGATGAGTTGGATCGTTCCCAGGCTTGCTGTGAATTACTACTAACATGTGACACATGCAATGAATCTTAACATGACAAAATTTTAACAATAGAACAAAAAACGAGACGATTCGGACCAACAACTTGATTTTTAACCATGGCTTCGTACCAACCCGAACCAACATTAAACCGACGTTTAACCATGATTAAAAATACCCCAAACATACTGAAAAATATGCATAATAACTGTAAAACACGAAAATAGGTGAAAGGAATCCAAAAACATAAAACACTCTTTCGAGAGTCATTTTGGCACCTTTCACCGTAAATTCTCGTACGACCTCTAAACTCGACCAAATCACGAACGGCCAAAAACACGACTTTCCTAACTAATTAAGGTAGTGTCCAGTCCAAGTTCATAGGCTAAAAGCCCACCAAGAACTCACACAAGCCTTCTGAATCGGACTCACAGTTGCTGTCACATAAAGAAATTTCAGTAGCAGCTATGGTGTGTGCATGAGGTATATAGATGAAACAAATGGCCGTGGGCTTGAACCATCAACCAGAGACTCATACCAACATCCTCATGCATGGCTTGGACCATGGCTAAGGGCTAAAAGCCAATCATAACCCAAACCAATACCTAGGACAAAATCAAGCTCTTACTGAGAGCCCACTTGTTGTGTAGTGTTTTGTATCGCAATATTGTACTGTCTTGTCTCGTTCCAAGGGCCATTTGATCGACCTTGGCTCGATCTAGACATGATGGAGAGTTGTATGAATCATCGCTATGGGCAAGATGCCAACCATAATCCAAATAACACACCAAAACCGAAACCACTTTCATAAAAAAAAAAAGAATTTTAGAACCGTGGGACACTTGACACGTTGCTGTAAAATCTGAATGATCCGTGAACTAGGCTTGGAGAAACTGATTTGGTCTCTTCCTAGACATGATAAGGTAGGGTTCTAACCATGGCTACAGTCCCTAGGACAGCCATGATTCGAACACACTCACCTTACCCACTCAATGGCCAAACCGAGACCCATTCTGCACATAAGGGAAATTCTGCTGTCATTCTTTCGTTTTGTGAGGGTATGGACTAAAAAAAATGAACCAAAACACCCTAACACATTCTAAATTATGCCTAGAAGCATTCATGAATGCCTGGAACCGAACATCATCCTGAAACCAACAAAATTACAGTAGCCGTGAAGCACCATAAAAAAAACGAAAAGCTGTACAGATTTCTTTCAAATGTTTTGCTGTCAAATTGTGTTGTGTCACTTGATATATGAACATATACTTATTTAAAATATCTACTATGACTTGATTGAAGAGCAAAGAAGTAATATATACATGCCTGGAATTTGTTTTGACAAAAACAAATCAACACGACGAACACGAGCGGGGAACGGAGTTGGTTTCCGTCTTTCTAATTCAGCTGCTGTTGCACGATTTTTAGTTGTTGTACTTTTCTGAAATTTCGAAGGTAATGGAGTGTGTTTGCTAGACAATAGAGATGAATATTATAGGAGGTGTTAAATGGGTATTGAAGTGCATTTAGTTGAGAGTTACAAGTGAGAATTTGAATTGTTTCTTCCACCTTGCTGCCGTTGGTTTTTGTTTCTTATTTTTCATGCTTTACACGTTGATCTGATAGGGAATTGAGTTGAGAAGAAATGGGGTGTAATATGGTATTTGAATTAATCATAATTGGTGACTTAAAGGTGGAAAATGAATACACTATAGAAGCCATTTAGGAGTGACTTGAATGGGTTTACTCCACAATTGAATTTGTTTTAAAAGGGTTGACAAATTTTCCTACTAATTTTACATGGTATGTTATGGTTTAAATCTTGCATTTTAATTGTTTAAGGTTTAAATACCCATATACATTTTAGTGAATTTACACATTAATTTAGACTAACCTCTTGCATGGCATTGCATGGTTTATAATTTAAATATTTACATGCTATATTTAATTTCTTGAATATATTATACCTAGATTAATTCATCCTTATTTGTTTACACATTTTAATTTAAGCTTTAATTAAATATTAACCTAAAGAACTTATTTACCAACTTAGCTCTAATTAATTTATTAAATCCCAAGGACATTTTTTTTCTTTAAATTAAATTATTCTTTGACTTTTATTAAATTTAGGAATATTTTCTTATTATTAATCTTATCTCTAATCTCCAAACTCCGGTCCGACCTCGCGTATTTATCCTGAAAAGATAAAACTAAACATCTATCTTTAAAATGAATAATCATGACATAAAATTATTAAAATAAATCAAACACTTCATATTTATATAAAATATTCATTTTTAATTTAAATAGTAGCAATTATGCATGACTTATGTGTAATCTGATTTTCGGGTTCTACAATATATGTGTTGTCATGTGTGTTATGTTTATGCATTTTTCAGTATTGGTATAGCAAAGTTTTTATACTCTTGGTTTGGCACGAAAACCGTATGTTGTTGCATACATCTCACGTTTTTGTTACTATGATGTAAAGGGGCTGCTGGCCGTCGTTTAGGATATTTTATCTCAAGGAATCAGGTGGTACAGCTGCTGGAGTCACTGATGGTCGAGGGAGTGAGAGTTCTAGGTGGGATCGGTGGTTCTTTGAAGGATGTCGAGTAGATCAAGAGTTTTGGGTTAGTAGCTGTGCATGGCTCGACACCAGCCCTTGAATCCGACTCTCTTGGATCAGCGGAAGGGCTGGGAAGGGGCTGAGCACGGCTGGTCTTGTTCCTTAAGCAAATCGAAGGAGCTTTGGTGAGGGGACTCGGGTAACTTGCTTTAGAGAGGTTCATCGAGTGCTTTGCGTGGGCAGGTTCCATGATCAGTAGGGCGACTAGGGATGGTCCAGTAGGTCTTGGGGAGTTCGGTCTTGAGTCCAGAAAGGGTGTTTAGATGCAGTAAATGTTGGCTCGGTAGTTGGGACCAAGAGATTCAAGCTTATTTGCCTAGGAGTTTCCAATGAGGGTTGCTGATTTTTTTTCCAGCCACTGTCCAGGGTCATATTCAAAGGTTTAGAGGGTTGGTTTGGATGATTTTAAGGCTGTAAATGAGTGTATTAGGTGTGGTGAAAGTTGGGAAAAAATTTGGTTGAGTTTCGAGTCGATTCGAGTTAAAACCGGGACCCCGATCCAAGTTTTAAAACAATTTGATTAAGTTATGAAATATTGTCGAGTTTACGTCTAGGGATGCTTTTAAATATGTTTTGGAATATTTTTAAGAGTTTGGTAAGTTTCGGATCAAAATAATGAGTTTTAGATTTATCCGGGATTTAGTCGCCGCACGAAACGTTAATTAAAGAATTAAATTGAAACGCTTAGATTTAAGCTTAATAAAATTGTGGAATATTTTATTTAAGTTCAAATAATTATTAGAAGTCTAAGTTTTTAATTTGAGAATTTTATGATAAGGTTTGGTTTAATTCGGGATTAAAACGTATTAATATGTTATAGTTAAAGATTAATTTATAAGTCATCGATTTAAGCTAAATAAAAATATGGGAAAGTTCATGTAGGCTTAAATAATTATTTGGGACATGTTAGAGTCAATAGAATTAAGAAAATGTCAAAGACGTGAAATTTTACGTCTAGGGAGAAAACAGTAATTTTTGGGTTTACAGGGGCAAAATGGTCATTTCGCATCCGGGGTGAGATGTTGGTCCTGGCAGCACCCTGAGCACATTTTATCATGTTTTAAATGCTTATGCATCATGTTTACGATTTTAACGCAATTATAATAAATACGGTGCATGCTTGGTTTAAAGGAAAAATTACGTATATGCATTATTTTATTAAATGATGAATATGATGACACGTTTTGAAGAAAGTGATTTAATTGTGACTAATACGATGACACGATGACATGATGATATGATTGAAGATATCGTGAGGGAAAGGGCCCCAGAGGGAGCCCGTTTACGGGAGAAGACCCCAGAGGGAGCCCGACGATCGTATTTTCATTGACATGATATGATGATATGATAGGCCAAGGCCCAGTTGACGAGTGAGAGTGTCGCTGGTGTCTCCGCCGCCCAGTACTGTGGTTACACGTAGCTGGATCCATCGACTGACATGATGACATGATGATACGAAAGTCACAGCTAATGAACTGAATTCAATAAAAAAGAAAATGTTTACTTATACGATGATATGAGATGACATGCTTTGTCACGACATGATTTTACACGAGACGTTGATGTTCATGCTTTTAAAGTTCATGAAAGATATGTTTACGTATATGATGATATGAGATGACATGCTTTGACACGACATGATTTTACACGAGACGTTGATGTTCATGCTTTTAAAGTTCAAGAAAGATATGTTTACGTATATGATGATATGAGATGACATGCTTTGACACGACATGATTTTACACGAGACGTTGATGTTCATGCTTTTAAAGTTCATGAAAGATATGTTTACGTATATGATGATATGAGATGACATGCTTTGTCACGACATGATTTTATACAACACGTTTACATTATGATTTTATGTTCATGAAAGATATGTTGAGTATGATATTTTTCACTGCTGTGTGCTAGGTATATGTACTTGTTATTAACGGTGCAGGTGTGTTGAGTCTTTAGACTCACTAGGCGAGTGTGATGCAGGTGAGCTTAATGATGAGGAGACTGGATGTGTCGAACTCTGAGTAGGCAGACCTGGTAAGGTGACACGACCCGAGGACCACATGTTTTCCGCAATACGATTTATGAGATTGAGAGGAGATGAATATTTTCATACGTTGATGATTTTAAGAATTTTATACGTTTATGTTTACATATGATTTTAGACGAGTTGGGTTATTTTAAACTGCGCTATTTTTACTGACAAATATTTAAGATCATTTTTTTAAATGTTATATTTTTCTATTACGATTTTTACTCCTTTACGTTTACTTTTGATGTTTTTCATTTTAAACTGTGATATTTTTATTGTAAAATAAAGATGATTATTTTAAATGATATTTCGAAAATGCGAGCTTTTATTTAAGGGAAAAAAAATGTCCAGTAGAAATTTAAAAATGAGCGTAACGTTACAGTTGGTAACCTCGCGCATATGCGCCCTACTCAGTCGTGCATATGCGCGAGGGGTTCCGTCCTCGCACATAACAATGTCTTCTCTTGTCTTCCCCGATCTGTTCCTTTCCGTCGATAATCATATCAATTATAAATTAATCATTCCAGATTACAATAATCAAAAATCTCGGGCATTACAATTCTCCCCCTCTAAAATTTGATTTTGTCCTCGAAATCGCAAGCAATCAAATCAGATAGCAAATCAGATACAAAAAGGAGATATACAGAAGCTAAATAGAAAACTCACATCAGTGAAATAACTCTGGGAATTTCTGTCTCATGTCTGATTCTGTCTCCCAGGTAGCTTCTTCAAAGCCACGACGACTCCACTGAACTTTCACAAGCGGAATAGTCTTCGTTCTGAGTTTCTTTTCTTTACAATCAAGAATCTGGATCGGTTTTTCAAAATAACTCAGCGTCCCATCAAGTTCTGCCTCGTCTGGCTGAAGAATATGAGATGCATCAAGAAGATACTTTCGCAATAAAGATACATGAAAGACATCATGTATTCCTGATAGAGAATGCGGTAAGGCGAGTCGATAGGCACGATCTCCTATCTTCTCGAGAATCTCATATGGACTGATGTATCGTGGAGACAACTTCTCTTTCTTGCCAAATCTGATAATGCCTTCGAAAGGAGAAATCTTCAGAAATACTCTGTCTCCTGCCTCAAACACTAGAGGTCGGCGTCAAACATTCGCATATTTGGCCAGTCTGTATTGAGCTGTCTTCATTCTCTTCTGAATCAATTTTACTTTCTCTATCATATCCCTGATCCTATCAGGCCCAATCTCAGGTACTTTAGAAATATCATCCCAATAAAGAGGGGATCTGCACTTTTTGCCGTACAACGCTTCAAACGGAGCCATCTCTATACTTGTCTGATAGCTGTTGTTGTACGAAAACTCACAAAGTGGCAAAGAATCTTCCCAACTAGTGCCAAAATCTAGCACTACAGCTCTAAGAATATCTTCCAATGTCTGGATAATCCGCTCTGACTGTCCGTCTGTCTGTGGATGATATGCGGTACTCAAGTGCAATTTAGTACCTAGAGCTTGCTACAAACTATGCCAAAAGTGAGAAGTAAACCGAGGATCACGGTCTGATACAATCGACTTCGGCACTCCATGCAATCTGACCACTTCTCTGACATAAATCTTTTCCATCTGGTCATATCTGTACGTCATCTTGTACGGAATAAAACATGCGGATTTGGTTAATCTGTCAATCACCACCCAAATTGCATCACAACCTCGAGAGGATCGCGGTAGCTTCGTCACAAAATCCATAGAAATGTGATCCCATTTCCATTCAGGAATAGACAAGCTGTGCAACAGACCTCCTGGTTTCTTTCTTTCTGTTTTCACCTGTTGGCAATTCAGACATTTTGATACAAACTCTGCAATATCTGCTTTCATCTGTTTCCACCAAAATTGTCTTTTCAAATCATTATACATCTTTCTGCCACCCGGATGAATACTGAATCGACTACTGTGTGTTTCTGACAAAATCTGTCGTTTCAAATCTGAAACATCTGGCACAACAAGACGATTATTCACATATAATACATTCTCACGAACCTGATATTCTGATCGATGCCCTGCTCTGACCATCGCAATCAAGTTCTGCACATTCTAATCCACTTTCTGTGCTTCTTTGATTTTCAAAATCAGTTTTGGTTCGACTTGAACAGTATATAATCTCAACGGTTTACAATCTGTTTCAAATGCTAATCCAGAAAAACAACAATCTTTAATCAAATTCGAAACACCAATCGTCGATAAGGATAAAGAACATACCTTTCGACTCAGTGCATCAGCTGCTGCATTAGATTTTCTCGGATAGCATTTGATTTCACAATGAAAATCTTTCAATAAATCAAGCCATCTTCGTTGTCTCATATTCAGTTCTGATTGTGAAAAAAAATATTTCAGGCTTTTGTGATCAGAATAAATCTCAAACTTCTCACCGTATAGATAATGTCGCCATATCTTCAATGCAAAGACGATGGCTACCAATTCAAGATCATGAATTGGGTAGCGAGTCTCGTGTGGCTTCAATTGTCTCGAGGCATAGGAAATAACATGTTCTTTCTGCATCAAAACACAACCCAATCCTCTGTGAGAAGCATCGCAATACACAACAAAATCACTAGTACCTGATGGAATAGTTAACACCGAAGCACTAGTCAATCTCTTCTTCAGTTCTAGAAAGCTAGACTCACATTCCTCTGACCAAACAAACGGTGCATTCTTCTGAGTCAGCTGAGTAATCGGCTTCGCAATAATGGAAAAATCTTGAATGAATCGACGATAGTACCCTGCTAAACCCATAAAACTGCGTATCTCTGGCACTGAAGTCGGTCTAGGCCAACTGATCACTGCCTCAACTTTGCTAGGATCAACAGAAATACCATCTCCAGATATAATATGACCCAAAAACACGACCTGTCTCAGCCAAAACTCACATTTCGACAACTTTGCATACAATTTCTCAGCCCTCAGAATTTTCAATACAGTTCTCAAATGCTTAGCATAATCAATCATATTCATCGAATAAATCAAAATATCATCGATAAAAATAATCAAAAAATCAGCAAGATACTTCTGAAACACACGGTTCATCAAACCCATAAACACAACTGGAGCATTCGTTAAACCAAAAGGCATGACTATAAACTCATATGGCCATACCTAGTTCTAAAAACTGTCTTCGATATATCAGAATCTCTGACTGTTAGTTGATGATATCCAGATCCCAGATTGATCTTGGAATAAACAGAAGAACACTGCAACTGATCAAATAAATCATCGATACGAGGCAAATGATATTTGTTCTTTACCGTAGCTTTATTCAGTTGCCTATAGTCAATGCAGAGTCTCATTGAACTGTCCTTCTTTCTAACAAACAATACTGGAGCACCCCAAGGAGAAACTGTAAAGGCCCGCATTTCGTATTCATATTTTAGCGGAATTATTAAAATTTTCTAAATAAATAATTATCTTGCCTCATTTATAAAATAACATGTACCTCATTTATAAAATAAACATATAAATAATTTTAACTTTAAAATAACAGCGGAACAAAATATTGATTTCAAACAACAATTTAAAAATAATCCAACGTAAACAACAATTTAAAAATAATCCAACGTATTAAAATTGAGTTTGAATAATAAAAGTTGCATAAACTAAAATATGATGTCCTCAGGTTTACTACTGCTGCCACAAGATTACTCACTGGTCTACGCCCTCCGTCTCGACCTCATCAGTACCTACAACAATCAAGTCTAGTGAGTCTAAAGACTCAACATGTATATATCGTGAATAACAAGTAAATATATATCATAAAATCGCATGCAACGTAAAAATATGGTATCATAAAGCGTGCAGTGAAAATCGTATCATGAATAATTATAACTACGTGCATATCTGAAAATCATACGTAAAAATTTGCTCAATAGAGCTTTGTCATATCATATCATAATTTTCTGGTAGAGATAATGTTTCTAAGCTAGTGGCCCATAACATAACGTGAGCGCCTGATCAGACTAAACCACAGTATACTGGGCGGTAGAGATCACCACAGCCCTTGGACTGGATATCCGTACCCATACATAATCGTAAATCGGTCGTAAGTCACCGGGTGGAGAGGTCCTCGGTTGCGCCTACCGACTTCCAAACCCATAAACGTAAGGTGGCCACAAGACATATCGCATATATCTCAAAAATAAACATTTTATATTTTTATGCACGTAATATAATTATAAAATTATTTTTACCGGATGATTTGGATCGTTTCCAGGCTTGTTGCGACTTAATTCTAATATGTGACACATGCAATAAATGCTAACTTGACAAAAACTTAACAATCGAACTAAAAACAAGACGATTAGAACCAATAACTTGATTTTTAATCATGGCTTCGTACCAACCCAAACCAACATTAAACCGATGTTTAACCATGATTAAAAATACCCCTAACCTACTGAAAAATGTTCATGATGATAGCTGTACACGAAAATTGGTGAATGAAATCCAAAAACATAAAACAATCTTTCGATAGTCATTTTGGCACATTTCACCGTAAATTCTCGTACGACCTCTAAACTCGACCAAATCACGAACGGCCAAACACACGACTTTACTAACTCATTGAGGTACTGTCTAGTCCAAGGCCATGGGCTAAAAGCCAACCAAGAACTCAAACAAGCACCAAAACCGAAGATGAAAGTTGCTGTCAAATTACAACAGTAGCAGCTTGTGTGTTTGTGGTGTAAACTCTGAAATTTAATGACTATTGGCTTAAACCACCGCCCAAGGACTCTTACCAACATCCTAAGGCATGGCTTGGACCATGGCTAAGGGCTAAAAACCAACCACAATCCAAGTAACCGCCTAGAACAAGAACAGCATACCAGCCGAAAGCACAAAATTCTGTACTGTGATGTTTTGACTTATTTTACTGTCTTGGGTCGATCCATTGGCCATTTGATGGACCATGGCTCGATCTAGACATGATCTAGTGTGGTATGAACCATGACTAACGGCTACAACCCGAACACAGACCACACAACAAGCCAACACCGAAGCTCACTCTTACAGATTTCAGGATTTTCAAAACCGAGGGACACTTGCCACGTAAATGTAAAAATCTGATGAATCTGTTAACCAACCATGAAAGGATGATTTGGTCACGTCCTAGACATATGAAAGGTTCTAACCATGGCTACAGTCCCTAGGACAGCCAAGATTCGAACACACTCCTTAACCAATCAATAACAAAAATCGTGACTCATTTCTGTACACAAGGAGAGTTTGCTGTCATTCTTTTGTTTTTTGAGGGTATGGACTGAAAAAAATGAACCAAAAACACCCTAACATACTCTAAATCATGCTTATAAGCAGCCTTGAGTGCCTGGAATCGCACCACTCTCTGTAACACAACTAAACAGACCAACCCGTGAGCACCATTTCAAAAGCCGTGAGTGGCACATGCAGTTTTCTTGCAAGATTGCTGTAATTTCGAGTTGTTGCTTGAATCATGCATATATATAATGGCTTAAAAATATCTATATGACTTGATTGAAGAGCAAAGAAACAATATATACATGACTGGAATTTGTTTTGACAAAAACAAATCAATACGACGAATACGAGCGGCGGAGCGGAGTTGAATTCCTTTCTTGTTTTTTTTCCTGCTGCTGTCACGATTATAAGCTCCTGTGATTCTGATATATTTCAAAGGTAAGGTTATGTAGGAGATGTAGATATTGAAGGTGAAGGTTCAAGGGGGGTTAATGGTGCCATAATATGCATTAAGATGGAGGTTACAAGTCAAGAAGTGGAATTGTTTTGAATTATTCTTCTCCTCCTAGCTGGCCGTTGGTTTGTATTCTTATTTTTTTGCTGCATTACACTGTGAATTTACTTGGTAATTAGTTGAGGAGAAATGAGGTGTAATATTGTGTTTGAATTACTAATAATTAGTGAATTAAAATGGGAAATGAATTCACCTTGAAGTGCAATTAGAGATGGCTTGAATAATTTTACTACATTTTTGAATTGACCGATATTGTTACTAATTTGTATGATACAATGTTATTTAAATCTTGTATTTTAATTGTTTAAGATTTTAAACCTCCATTATCTATATTTTAATGCATTGACAAATTAATTTAGTTTAGAATCTTGCTTAGAATCTTGCATGGCATGCATGACCACAAATTTAAATATTCAAATGCTATGTTGAATTTCTTGAATATATTTTACCCAGATTAATTCATCCTCCATTGTTTACACATTTTACCTTAAGCTTTATTTAAATATTGAACCTAAAAGAACTTATTTAACAACTTAGCTCTAATTAATTAAATAAATTCTAAAACATTCTATTTCTTTAAATTTAATTATTCCTTGACTTAATTACATTTAGGATTATCTTTCTTATTATTACTTTTATCTCTAATCTCCCAAACTCCGGTCCGACCTCGCGTATTTATCCTGAAAAGATAAAACTAAACATCTACCTTTAAAATAAATAATCACGACTTAAAATTATTAAAAATGAATTAAACACTTCATATATTTATAAAAATTTATTTTAATTTAAATAGTAGTAATTATGCATGACTTATACGTAATGTGATTTTCGGGTTCTACAACTCTACCCCCCCTAAAGGAATTTCGTCTCCGAAATTAAAACTTACCGAATAACTCTGGATATCGACTCTTCATCTCTGGCTCGGATTCCCACGTAGCTTCCTCCTCCGAATGATTAAGCCATTTGACTTTCACTAGCTTGACCATTTTGTTCCGAAACTTTTTCTCTTGTCTGTCTAGGATTTGCACTGGTCTTTCCTCATAAGACAAGTTCGGAGTGAGCTGCAATGGTTCAAAGTTCAAGACATGCGATGGATTTGCCATATACTTCCTCAACATGGAACATGAAACACGTTGTGCACTCCGGCCAGATTCGGCGGAAGAGCAACACGATAAGCTAATGTCCCAACTTTGTCGAGGATTTCAAATGGTCCAATGAATCTCGGACTGAGCTTTCCTTTCTTTCCGAACCGCATGACACCTTTCATCGGTGCAATCTTCATGAAAACATGGTCACCAACAGCAAACTCTAAATCTCTCCTTCTCTGATCCGCATAACTCTTCTGTCTACTCTGAGCAGTCCTCATCCTATCACGGATCTTGACTACTACCTCAGCAGCCTGCTGCACAATCTCCGGACCCAATTCTGCTCTCTCCCCTACTTCATCCCAATGGATAAGCCATCTACACTTACGACCGTACAGTGCTTCATATGGAGCCATACCTATAGACGACTGAAAACTGTTATTATAGGTAAACTCCACCAACGGTAGCTTTGATTCCCAACTCCCGGAGAAATCAAGAACACATGCACGAAGAAGATCCTCCAAAATCTGGATAACTCTCTCGGACTGACCATCTGTCTGTGGGTGAAAAGCCGTGCTAAACAACAACTTGGTACCCATAGCTGAATATAGACTCTTCCAAAATGATGAAGTGAATCTAGGATCTCGGTCAGACACTATAGAAACGGGAATACCATGAGGTCTGACGATCTCTCGGATATATAACTCTGCATACTGGATCATGGAGAAAGTCGTCTTAATAGGCAGGAAATGGGCTGATTTCGTAAGACGATCAACAATCACCCATATAACATTCGACTCTCTGACTGACTTCGGCAAACCGACAATGAAGTCCATGGTGACATTCTCCCACTTCCACTCGGGAATAGGAAGAGGCTTGAGCATACCTGCAGGTCTCTGATGTTCCGCTTTCACTAGCTGACACGTCAGACATTCGGATACAAAACGTCTGATATCCCTCTTCATTCCTGGCCACCAATATAATAACTGGCAGGTCTTTGTAAATTTTCGTAGTCCCTGGATGAATAGAGTAGGGCGACATATGGGCCTCAGATTAGATATCTGCTCGAATAGAATCGCTGCTAGGAACCCATATTCTGCCTCGATATCTCACAATACCGTCTCTGACTGTATACAGGATACTGCCATTGGCCTCATCTCTCTGCTTCCACTTAGCCAACTGCTCGTCTGATAACTGTCCACTGCGAATACGGTCTAGAAGAGAAGACTGAACCGTCAAAGTAGATAGACGAGGAACTCTACCTCGAGGATATGTCTCTAGATCAAACCTCTGCATCTCAAACTGAAGAGGTCTCGAAACCACCAAATGAGCCATCCCTGCGACTTTCCTGCTCAACGCATCCGCAACTACATTAGCTTTGCCAGGATGATATCTAATGTCACAGTCATAATCCTTCACTAGCTCCAACCAACGCCTCTGCCGCATATTTAACTCCTTCTGTGTAAAGAAGTATTTGAGACTTTTGTGGTCGGTAAAGATCTGGCACTTCTCTCCGTACAAATAATGCCTCCAAATCTTCAATGCAAATACTACAGCTGCCAACTCTAGATCATGGGTAGGATAATTCTTCTCATGAATCTTCAACTGACGAGAAGCATATGCTATCACCTTCCCATGCTGCATCAATACTGCGCCTAAACCGAGTTTCGAAGCATCGGTATACAAAACAAAATCTCCGGGTTCTGAAGGCATGGCCAATACTGGCGCTGAAATCAGAGCTTGCTTCAATGTATCGAAGCTCTTCTGACATTCCTCGCTCCACACATACTTAACATTCTTCTTCGTCAATGACGTGAGTGGAACTGCGATGGAGGAGAATCCCCGAATAAACTTCCGATAGTATCCTGCTAGCCCAAGGAAACTACGGATCTCTGATGCATTTTGCGGCACAACCCAATCTCTGACTGCTGCAACTTTCGCCGGGTCCACTTCAATGCCACTGCTAGAAACGACGTGGCCTAAGAACGCCACCTTCTCTAACAAGAACTCGCACTTACTGAACTTCGCGAATAACTTGTGCTTTTGCAAGGTCTGCAGTACTGTGGTTAGATGTTTGCTGTGATCCTCTTGATTCTTTGAGTAGATGAGAATATCATCTATGAATACTATCACGAACTGATCAAGGTACGGCTGAAACACGCGATTCATGAGATCCATGAAGATCGCTGGTGCATTTGTCAACCCAAACGGCATCACAAGGAACTCGAAGTGTCCATAACGAGTCCTGAAAGCAGTCTTGAGAACATCGGCGTCTTTCACTCTCAGCTGATGATAACCAGAACGCAGATCAATCTTAGAGAATACGGAAGCTCCCTGCAACTGATCAAATAAATCTTCAATTCTCGGGAGTGGGTATTTGTTCTTCACTGTAACTCTGTTCAACTCCCGGTAATAAATGCAGAGCCTCATCGAACCATCCTTTTTCTTCACAAACAAGACCAGTGCGCCACATGGAAAAAAGCTCGGGCGAATGAACTCCTTGTCAAGAAGTTCTTGAATCTGTTTCTTGAGTTCTGCCATCTCTGTCGGTGCTAATCGGTATGGTGCTTTCGATATCGGTGTGGTACCTGGCATAAGCTCAATAGAAAATTCCACCTCTCGTAACAGGTGGTAAACCAGAGACGTCATCAGGAAAAACGTCTAGAAAGTCCCGGACGATAGGAACATCGGATGCTGACTGTTTGGGCGTCTCGGGAACAGATACAAGAGTAGCTAAAAATGCTCGTCACCCTCGATGCATGAGTTTCCTAGCCTGGACATAAGGTATTATACGCAGTAAATTAAAATACCTTTCTGGTTCGAATAAGAATTGCTCCATCCCAGATCTCCGCTGGAAATCAATCAAAACTCTGTTCCTCAATAGCCAGTCCATCCCTAGACTTATATCAAATTCTGGCATCGGCAGAACGATAAGATCCGCATACACAAGATTACCATGAAGTTCAAGGTCTATATCTCGGATCACATTAGTAGCTATCATCTCCTCTCCAGAAGGCAATGCTACTGAATACGCTATGTCTAGCCCAATTGTCTTGATCTGGAGATAATTTGCAAAGGTTTCTGAAATGAATGAATGAGTAGCCCCTGAATCTATCAAGGCTTTCGTAGCTGAACCGGCTATAAAGATTCTTCCTGAAAGATTGGAATATTATGCTAAACCCAATAGTTTTACAAGAACTATGCTTATAGACATGCAAAGGTCAAAGTTCTTCTAACCTAAATTCCCGTAGCTAACACTGCTTAGAACATGCAATCCTATCGTAAATTCTAAGTTCAAAATCTTAACCCAAAACATTAAACTTCAAATAAAACTTAAAGATTTAGGATACCTGTCATGAGCATCGTCTCCGGGTTAGTCTCCGCAGCATGGACAGCAAAAACTCTGCCTTGGGTAGGCAGATTCTTCTGAGGGCAATTCTTCAATAAGTGGTCAGTACTACCACATTTGTAACACTTTCCCGAACCATACATACAAGTCCCAGCATGACGACGTGAGCACTTGGCACAGACTGGGTACTCCACTGTCCTCGGGACTGCTCGTCCCTGCTGTTGCTGCTGCGGCCCTCTGTTCCTGGGTGGACCGTGGAAAGGTCTTTTATTCTGATGTTGTTGCCGAGGAGGGCGGTGTGGTGCCTGAAATGGTCGTTTATCCTGGCGATCGCGCTCAATATCATTCTGGTCTTGCTCTGCCGCTAGAGCTCTGGAAACAGCAACATCATAGGTAGTAGGGCCAGCCACCCTAACATCACGGCGTAAGATCGGCCGCAGACCATTCAGAAAATGCCTCAATTTGGCTCTAGCATCATTAGCAATTAGGGGTACAAAATGACATCCCCTCTCGAACTTACGGATGAACTCCGTAACAGTCAAGTCTTCCTGCCTCAGGGTCATGAACTTCGTGGTCAACCTCGAACGCACCTCTTCAGTAAAATATTTAGAGTAGAATACCTCTGTGAAGTGCGCCCAACTCAAAGTAGTCAAATCCAAAGCCACTTATGCTCCTTCTCACCATAGGCGAGCGTCTCCTCCGAACAGATAGGTCGCACATCGAAACCTATCTCCATCTTCAAGCCCCATAAACTCGAAGATAACCTCAAGGGACTTAATCCAGCCCTCGGCAGCCATAGGATTGGACGTCCCTAAGAACTCCTTCGGTCGCATCTTCATGAACCGCTCATAGATAGCCTCTGGCCCCGTCTGTCTGGCTCCCACTGCATTGTTCCCCGCAAACTGTGCGAAGAACTGAGTCATCCCAGCTAGCATCTGGGCATTCATGTCTGGTGGAGGGGGTGGTGGTAAATCTCTCTCCTCGTCCTCATGACGATGCTCATCACCTCCCGTGCGATCAATAATGCATCTAGGAGACATGCTGTTCCATAATTGTAACCCATACGTAACCAACATGCATAATTCCACTATTTCTTTAAATTTAAATAAATAATGCATAATCGTAATCTTGACATAAAATCTTTCATGCAATCATGATGTGAAAAAATTTCAGGCTTTAAAATAAATGCGTAATCGTAAAACTTACAGACCGAAGACGTGACTTCATGAGCTTCTCAAGAGCAGTAGTAGTACAACCCTTTACAAGATCATAAGCTCTGATAACAACTGTAAAGGCCCGTATTTCGTATTCATATTTTAGCGGAATTATTAAAAATTTTCTAAATAAATAATTATCTTGCCTCATTTATAAAATACATGTACCTCATTTATAAAATAAAGATGTAAATAATTTTAACTTTAAAATAACAGCGGAAGCAAATATTGATTTCAAACAACAATTTAAAAATAATCCAACGTAAATAACAATTTAAAAATAATCCAACGTATAAAAATTGAGTTTGAATAATAAAAGGTGCATAAACTAAAACATGAGGTCCTCGGGTTTATTACTGCTGCCACAAGATTGCTCACTGGTCTACGCACTCCGTCTCGACCTCATCAGTACCTACAACAATCAAGTCTAGTGAGTCTAAAGACTCAACATGTATATATCGTGAATAACAAGTAAATATATATCATAAAATCGCATGCAACGTAAAAATATGGTATCGTAAAGCATACAGTGAAAATCGTATCATGAATAATTATAACTACGTGCATATCTGAAAATCATACGTAAAAACTTTGCTCAATAGAGCTCTGTCATATCATATCATAATTTTCTGGTAGAGATAATAGTTTCTAAGCAAGTGGCCCATAACATAACGTGAGCGCCTGATCAGACTAAACCACAGTATACTGGGTGGTAGAGATCACCACAGCCCTTGGACTGAATATCCATACTCATACATAATCGTAAACCGGTCGTAAGTCATCGGGTGGAGAGGTCCTCGGTTGCGCCTACCGACTTCCAAACCCATAAACGTAAGGTGGCCACAAGACATATCGCATATATCTCAAAAATAAACATTTATATTTTTATGCACGTAATATAATTATAAACTTATTTTTACCGGATGGGTTGGATCGTTCCCAGGCTTGCTGCGACTTAATTCTAATATGTGACACATGCAATAAATCCTAACTTGACAAAAACTTAACAATCGAACTAAAAACAAGACGATTAGAACCAATAACTTGATTTTTAATCAAGGCTTCCTACCAACCCGAACCAACATTAAACCGACGTTTAACCATGATTAAAAATACCCCTAACCTACGGAAAAATGTTCATGATGATAGCTGTACACGAAAATTGGTGAATGGAATCCAAAAACATAAAACACTCTTTCGAAAGTCATTTTGGCACATTTCACCGTAAATTCTCGTACGACCTCTAAACTCAACCAAATCACAAACGGCCAAAAACATGACTTTTCTAACTCATTGAGGTACTGTTCAGTCCAAGGCCATGGGCTAAAAGCCAACCAAGAACTCAAACAAGCACCAAAACCAAAGATGAAAGTTGCTGTCAAATTACAGCAGTAGCAGCTTGTGTGTTTGTGGTGTAAACTCTGAAATTTAATGACCATTGGCTTGAACCACCGCCCAAGGACTCTTACCAACATCCTAAGGCATGGCTTGGACCATGGATAAGGGCTAGAAGCCAACAACAATCCAAGCAACCGCCTAGAACAAGAACAGCATACCAGCCGAGAGCACAAAATTCTGTACTGATGTTTTGACTTGTTTTACTGTCTTGGGTCGATCCATTGGCCATTTGATGGACCATGGCTCGATCTAGACATGATGTAGTGTGGTATGAACCATGACTAAGGGCTACAACTCGAACACAGACCACACAACAAGCCAACACCGAAGTTCACTCTTACAGATTTCAGGATTTTCAAAATCGAGGGACACTTGCCATGTAAATGTAAAAATCTGATGAATCCGTGAACCAACCTTGAAAGGATGATTTGGTCACGTCCTAGACATATTAAAGAAGGGTTCTAACCATGGCTACAATCCCTAGGCCAGCCAAGATTCGAACACACTCCTTAACAATCAATAACAAAAATCGTGACTCATTTCTGTACACAAGGAGAGTTTGCTGTCATTCTTTTGTTTTTTGAGGGTATGGACTGAAAAAAATGAACCAAAAACACCCTAACATACTCTAAATCATGCTTATAAGCAGCCTTGAGTGCCTGGAATCGCACCACTCTCTGTAACACAACAAAACAGACCAACCCGTGAGCACCATTTCAAAAGCCGTGAGTGGCACATGCATTTTTCTTGCAAGATTGCTGTAATTTCGAGTTGTTGCTTGAATCATGCATATATATAATGGCTTAAAAATATCTATATGACTTGATTGAAGAGCAAAGAAACAATATATACATGCCTGGAATTTGTTTTGACAAAAACAAATCAATACGACGAATACGAGCGACGGAGCGGAGTTGAATTCCTTTCTTGCTTTTTTTTCCTGCAGCTGTCACGATTATAAGCTGCTGTGATTCTGATATATTTCGAAGGTTAGGTTATGTAGGAGATGTAGATATTGAAGGTGAAGGATCAAGGGGTGTTAATGGAGCCATAATATGCATTAGGATGGAGGTTACAAGTCAAGAAGTGAATGGTTTTGAATTATTCTTCTCCTCCTAGCTGGCCGTTGGTTTGTATTCTTATTTTTTTGCTGCATTACGCGTTAATTTACTTGGTAATTAGTTGAGGAGAAATGAGGTGTAATATTGTGTTTGAATTACTACTAATTAGTGAATTAAAATGGGAAATGAATTCACCTTGAAGTGCAATTAGAGATGGCTTGAATAATTTTACTACATTTTTGAATTGACCGATATTGTTACTAATTTGTATGATACAATGTTATTTAAATCTTGTATTTTAATTGTTTAAGATTTTAAACCTCCATTATCTATATTTTAATGCATTGACAAATTAATTTAGTTTAGAATCTTGCAATGGCATGCATGGCCTCAAATTTAAATATTCAAATGCTATGTTGAATTTCTTGAATATATTTTACCCAGATTAATTCATCCTCCCTTGTTTACACATTTTACCTTAAGCTTTATTTAAATATTGAACCTAAAAGAACTTATTTAACAACTTAGCTCTAATTAATTAAATAAATTCTAAAACATTCTATTTCTTTAAATTTAATTATTCCTTGACTTAATTACATTTAGGATTATCTTTCTTATTATTACTTTTATCTCTAATCTCCCAAACTCCGGTCCGACCTCGCGTATTTATCCTGAAAAGATAAAACTAAACATATACCTTTAAAATAAATAATCACGACTTAAAATTATTAAAAATGAATTAAACACTTCATATATTTATAAAAATTTATTTTAATTTAAATAGTAGTAATTATGCATGGCTTATACGTAATCTGATTTTCGGGTTCTACAGAAACACTAGGTCTGATGTAACCCTCGGCCAGTAGATCTTCCAACTGATCTTTCAATTCTTTCAATTCAATCAGTGCCATTCTGTACGGAGCTCTAGAAATAGGGACTGTACCTGGTACCAATTCAATGCTGAATTCTATCTCTCGAACTGGAGGTAAACCCGGAATCTCATCTGGTAAGACAACAGCAAACTCACATACCACTGGCAAATCTGCCAATGATGGGCTCGATTTCAGTACGTCTACTAAATACACAAAGAAACCCTCTGCTCCTTTCTGTAATAATCGAGTCATGGATAATGCAGATATCAAAGGAATTCTCGATCTAGAACCTTTACCGTAAAATTTCCATTCCTCAGCCATATCAGGTCTGAATCTCACAATCTTCTGGAAATATTCTACGGTAGCTCTATACTTGGTCAGCATATCTTTACCAATAATGCAGTCAAAATCAGACAACCCAAGTACAATACAATCTAACTCAATCTCATGCCCGTCATACTGTATCATGCAATGTTTCACAGAATTTACTGATATAAGACCTCTCCCCAAAGGTGAAGAGACAGATACTACAGTAGATAATGACACAACAAGCAATGCATGAATCAATGCAAATCTTTCAGAAATAAAAGTATGGGATGCACCCGTATCAATCAATACATAGGCAGGATAACCACAAAGAGAACAGTTACCTACAACAACATCATTTGGTGCTTCCTGCGACTGCTCTTTAGTCAAAGCAAATACTCTGGCCTGCTGTCTCGGAGGTTGGCTCATAGTCTGGCTTCCTCCTATCCTGGGCTGTGACTGAGTAGTTGGTGGTGGCTGGAATGAGTTAACAGCTGATGATCGTCTATCAGTCTGAGCCACCGATCCAGATGATTCTGCTCCCTGGGATCTTTGGGAACCTTTCTGTGGACATACTCTAGCAAAATGTCCCTGCTGTGTGGCGAGCGGTGGCGGTCTCTGACCCTGAACACTATAGGAAGCTCCTCGCTGCCTAATCAAGACAGCCTCTGCTCCCTTCGCTCGATTCAGCGCCTCAGAAAAAGTGTTGGGTCGTCCCGTGTTCAC
This sequence comes from Primulina tabacum, assembly GCF_025594145.1. Lineage (NCBI taxonomy): Eukaryota > Viridiplantae > Streptophyta > Magnoliopsida > Lamiales > Gesneriaceae > Primulina > Primulina tabacum. The sequence continues at coordinate 36,088,250 of NC_134550.1, read as the reverse complement.
TAAGGTGAAGATATCCGGACTCAAACCATTTATGAATTGATCGGCGACCGCCTCGTCATTCCCTGCTACATGAGGTGCAAATCGAAGCAAGGACGAGAATTTGGCAACATACTCCTCTATGTTCCATTGCCCCTGTCTCAAATTGGCGAACTCTGCCCCTTTGTCTTTTCGGTATGACACTGGAAAGAAACGTTGATAAAATTCATCTTTCAAGACTTCCCAAGTAATATCAATACCTCGATGTTCTAAGGCTCGTTTCGCCGTTAGCCACCAACTCTTGACCACTTCTTGCAATTGATGCCCAATCAGCTTTCACCCTACGTTCATCTGTATAGGCAAGTGATTCAAATAACATCTCTATATCATCCAACCAGCTTTCACAATCCACTGCATTTTCTGTGCCCTTCAAGGTAGGTAGATGGAATGATTGAAATCTCTTCAACAAAGTCTCCATCGGTGTCGCAGTCACGTCCATCTGAGTACCTGACGTACTACCCTGTTCTGGCACTTGACCTGCAGCTGGTTGTAGTATTCTTCTAGGCGGCAAATCTGATTATCAAACAGATTAGGATACAATCTATACAATCTTTCTCAGCCCTCCTCTGATCATATACCTCTGATCCAAAATCGGTTCTGATTCAGTCTTTACAAGTATATGCTGTAAATCAACTCAGATACAATACAACATATAATAGGTAAAGCATTAAATCATGCTAGCACATCAAAAGCAAGGAAGAAGACTCGATCTACCCCGCTCATTCTATTCTATCTCAGTCTACAGAACCTACGGCTCTGATACCACCTGTTGTGGGGACCCGGGCTCTAACTCAATTTTTTTCGGGATTAATCGGATCCTTGTTCAAAAATACAGGTCAAAATTTTGCTTTTAACATTAAATCAAATGTTTATAACTCAAGCACAAGATAATTCTATATTCATTTCATTACAACAAACATAATATGCATGCCTCGTTTTATTCATATTCTACAAACCAGTAATTAAATACAGTACATATCAAAAGTACAACCACTAGTTCATCTGCTACGCCCGTGATCACCACGCTATGTCCATCTCTCATCTCTGTCGCGACCCTGATCCTGCCCCACCTGTTGTTATGCACACATACAGACATAACAACAGCCGAAAACTCCGGTGAGAACAAATCCCAGTATAAAACATGTATACATGCTGATACATAATCATAAATCATTAATCAAAGCCATAATAATGGGCTCCATAGTCTATGAAACCAATCTATATAAACATGCAATTCAAATCAAATCATGTCTTGACTCGACTCGACTCTACTCTAGGGATCCCGGTGTGAATAAGTCGTCACTGTCTGTCACCTACCCTCACAATCGGGGTAACTGTACGTCTTATTCCTAGACTTCGGTCATGTCTGTATCGAATGTCTACAATCGGAGGATGTCTGCTCCTATGCGTCGATACACCGAACGTCTAGAAGTTTGGCAAATCTGCCAATGACTCTCGTATCTCAAATGCATGAATATAAATCTATAAATGCATAATCATATCAAAAGATTTGAATATAAACTATAAACAAATCATAATCATATCAAAAGACAAGCAACTAATCTAGTATGTGATTTTGTTGGGAAACTCAAATTGAATCTTATTTGAGTTGTGTCTTCCCCAAACAAAACATGCATTATACCTTTCGTCGCACAATGTCTGTCGATGTCGAAGTCTCGATGACGAATCTGTCACTATCAAATCTGAAATGGAAATGTTGATACATATTCTATCAATCTCTAATCTCAATCAACACATATCCAATTCAATACTTGACCTCGGTACCATTTGACGGCATAACAACGTAATTTCTCAATACCGATCAATTCAAATCTCAACACAAATCTATATCAATTCTCAACAATGAATAATCAACATCATATATACATCATACTCTCAAAATCTGCATATTCTCAATCAAGATATGCTAAAATTCAAAACAAATGCATACGGTACTATTTCTTCGATCCGGTTGCGAATATACGACATCTATAATCTCAAGAATCTCTAATAGTAACCATATCATAATTTCTCCTACACATAAAATCTGAATCATGTTGGAATTGAACAATATTTACCTCTTCTTGTAGCCTTGGTTGAGAAGATCACAAATCTGAACTCTAATTAAAATTCTGATGAAGATATCTTATACAATCAATTTCTAAAAGAAATAGAGCATGAAGGAATTCTTGAAGTCTCTCTCTCTCGTTCCATCTGCTGAAAATGAGGAAGAAATGAATGACAAATCATATATATATATATCTTGCATGTTGAGGGGCAAGTGTCATATTTTTCAAGTAACACGTATGACCGCGGGTGCGGTAGTTCATGAACCGCGGCTGCGCTTAAGCTTCGGCGGTCCATCCACATTTGCATAAACGTCGACCGCGGGTGCGGTCAGTTCTGCACCGCGGGTGCGGTGTCATTTCTGTAAATAATCTCCAACTCTCTGTCCATCAACCGCGGGTGCACTCTTTCTTGGACCGCGGGTGCGGTGACCCTACTGTAAAATGGCCAACTTTCTGCCTATCCACCGCGGGTGCGCTGCTTCTCTAGGCGCGGGTGCAGTCTCTTTCTTCAAGCAACACTTCATCTTTTCATTTTATCCACATACAATCTAGGGCATTACATTTCTCCCCCTCTTAGATATTAGTTCGTCCTCGAACGTGAAATCAATTAATCAAAGTATGTACAAACAGCAGTAAAATCAAAAGCTGAATAAATACTCACATCATGAGAATAACTCGGGATATTTATGTCTCATATCTGCTTCTGTCTCCCAAGTCGCTTCCTCGGTGCCATGATGATTCCACTGGACTTTCACTAGTGGAATAGTCTTTGTTCTGAGTTGTTTCTCTTTCCGATCAAGAATCTGTATCGGTTGTTCAATATAACTCAACGTTTGATCCAGCTCAGCTTCGTCAGGCCGAATGACATGAGAATAATCTGGCATGTATCTACACAGCATCGATACATGAAAAACGTCATGTATCCCGGATAGAGAAGGAGGAAGAGCCAGTCAATATGCTCGATCGCCAATCTTTTCAAGAATCTCGTATGGACCGATGTATCTAGGAGACAATTTCCCACGCTTGCCAAATCTGACAATGCCTCTGAAGGGAGAAATCTTCAAGAATACTCTGTCTTCTTTTTCAAATACAAGCGGTCTACGTCTGATACTGGCATATTTGGCTTGCCTATCCTGTGCCGTCTTCATTCGCTTCTAAATGATCTTCACCTTCTCAGTCATTTCCCGAATCATATAGTGCCCAAGTTCTGGTACTTCAGATATATCATCTCAGTACAACGGAGATCTGCACTTCTTGCCATACAATGCCTCAAACGGTGCCATCTCTATGCTCGTTTGATAGCTGTTGTTGTACGAGAATTCACACAACGGTAGTGAATCTTGCCAACTAGTGCCAAAGTCTAGCACTACAGCTCTCAGCATATCCTCTAAAGTCTGGATAGTCCGCTCTGACTGTCCATCTGTCTGGGGATGATAAGCAGTGCTCAGGTTCAATGTCGTACCTAAAGCCTGCTGCAGACTGTGCCAAAAGTGAGAAGTGAATCGTGGATCACGATCTGATACGATAGACTTCGGCACACCATGTAATCTGACTACCTCTCGGACATATATCTCAGCCATCTGATCATGTCTGTACGTCATTCTGTACGGAATAAAACACGCTGATTTGGTTAATCTGTCTATCACAACCCAAATCGCATCACAACCCCGGGATGATCGAGGTAACTTCGTCACGAAATCCATGGAAATGTGATCCCATTTCCATTCAGGAATAGACAAACTCTGAAGTAACCCTCCGGGCTTCTTTCTTTTGGCCTTCACCTGTTGGCAATTTAAGCACTTAGACACATATTCGGCAATATCTGATTTCATCTGTTTCCACCAGAACTGTGTCTTCATGTCGTTGTACATCTTTCTGCCACCAGGGTGAATGCTGAACCGACTATAGTGCGCTGCTGACAATATTTGTTGTTTCAACTCTGAAACATCTGGCACTACAATACGGTTATTCACATACATGACAAAATCATGTACCTGATATTCAGACTGATGTCCTGATCTGACCATCTGAATTGACTGCTGTATATTCTGATCTGTTCTTTGAGCTTCTTTGATTTTCATAATCAAATCTGGCTCAACTTGAATCGTGGCAAGTCTTAATGGTCTACTATTTGTGTCAAATGCTAAACCATACAAACAACAATCTTCAACTAAATTCGAAACACCTATCGTCGATAAGGATAGGGCACAAACCTTTCGACTCAAGGCATCTGCTGCTGCATTTGACTTCCCTGGATAATACTTGATCTCGCAATCAAAATCTTTCAGTAGATCAAGCCATCTACGCTGCCTCATGTTCAACTCTGACTGAGAAAACAGATACTTCAGGCTTTTATGGTCAGAGTAAATCTCAAATTTCTCACCATAAAGATAATGACGCCAAATCTTTAATGCAAATACGATAGCCGCCAATTCAAGATCATGAATGGGGTATCGAATCTCGCGTGGCTTCAGCTGTCTAGAGGCATATGCGATCACATGACCCCGCTGCATAAGAACACATCCCAGCCCTCTGTGAGATGCATCACAATATACAACGAAATCGCCAGTACCTGAAGGAATCATCAAGACAGGTGCACTGGTCAGCCTCTTCTTCAACTCTAGGAAGCTAGACTCGCAATCCTCCGACCACACAAATGGTGTATTCTTTTGCGTCAACTGGGTAATCGGCTTCGCAATGCTGGAGAAATCTTTGATGAATCGTCTATAGTACCCTGCTAGACCCATGAAACTGCGTATCTCAGGCACCAAAGTCGGTTTCGGCCAACTGATCACAGCTTCCACTTTACTCGGATCCACAGAAATACCATCTCCAGATATGATATGACCCAAGAAGACAACCTGTCTCCGCCAAAACTCACACTTTGACAGTTTCGCATATAATCTTTCATTTCTCAATGTTTGCAACACAATTCTCAAATGATTGGCATGCTCAGTCATACTCTTGGAGTACACCAAAATATCATCGATAAAAACAATCACAAACTCATCTAAATACTTCTGAAAGACACGGTTCATCAACCCATGAACACCGCTGGAGCATTCGTTAAACCAAAAGGCATGACAATAAATTCGTAATGTCCATACCTGGTTCGGAATGCTGTCTTTGGTATATCAATATCTCGTACTCGCAGCTGGTGATATCCAGATCTCAGATCGATCTTGGAATAGATAGATGATCCCTGCAACTGATCAAATAAGTCGTCGATACGAGGCAAAGGATATTTGTTCTTTATCGTTGCCTTGTTCAGTTGCCTATAATCTATACACAATCTCATAGAACCGTCTTTCTTTCGCACAAATAGCACTGGTGCGCCCCAAGGAGACACACTAGATCTGATATATTCATTGGCTAGAAGATATTCTAATTGTGCTTTCAATTCTTTCAATTCTATTGGCGCCATCCTATATGGAGCTCTCGAAATAGGAACGGTACTTGGAATAAGATCAATGCTAAAATCTACCTCTCGGGCTGGAGGTAACCCTGGAATCTCGTCAGGAAATATATCTGCAAACTCCCGTACTACTGGCAAATCTGCCAATGCCGGGCTCGATTTCAGTAAATCTACTGAATAAATAAGGAACCCTTCTGCTCCTTGTTTCAACAATCTACTGATAGTCAGAGCAGATACTAAGGGAATCCGAGATCTGGAACCCTTACCGTAGAATTTCCACTCCTCTGTCATTTCAGGTCTGAATCTGACAATCTTGTGAAAACAATCTACAGTAGCTTTGTACTTGGTCAACGTGTCAATCCCGACAATACAATCAAAATCAGATAAGCCAAGTACAACACAGTCTAAATCAATCTCATGTCCCTCAAACTGTAGTATACAATGTCTAACTGAAGTTACAGATATCAGACCACTCCCCAACGGAGAAGAAATAGACACTACAGTAGACAATGACTCGACAGGCAATGTATGTGTCAATGCAAAACGTTCTGATATGAATGTATGTGATGCACCTGTATCTATCAATACATATGCAGGATAACCGCAAATAAAACAGTTACCTGCAATAACATCATCTGGCGCATCCTGGGCTTTCTCCTCGGTCAGTGCAAACACCCTAGCCTGCTGTCTAGGAGGTTGACTCACAGTCTGGCTACCTCCTGATCTCTGCTGGGACTGTGCAGATGGCGGCTGGAATGAATGTACAGACGTCTGTCTCTCAATCTGAGGCACTGATGCAGATGACCCTGTACTCTGGGATCGCTGTGCACCTCTCTGGGGACAAACTCTGGCAAAGTGTCCCTGTTGCCTGCATATGTTACATCTGCCTATCACTCCCTGACACTGCTCAGTGGCATGCCTACCTCCACACGAACTGCAATAAACACCACTATACTCTGAACTATGCCCTGACCTCTCTGTCGGGATCCACTGGAGCTCGACGAACTGCTCCCTGATTTCTTAAACTGCTTGCCCTTTGCTTTCAAACAATCCTTCTTCCCACTACCACTGATTCCACTATCAAATCGAGGAGGAAGTGGTGGAAACTGTGTGGCGAGCGGTGGCGGTCTCTGACCCTGAACACTATAGGAAGCTCCTCGCTGCCTAATCAAGCCAGCCTCTGCTCCCTTCGCTCGATTCAGCGCCTCAGAAAAAGTGTTGGGTCGTCCCGTGTTCACTAAGCTGAAGATATCCGGACTCAAACAATTTATGAATTGATCGGCGACCGCCTCGTCATTCCCTGCTACATGAGGTGCAAATCGAAGCAAGGACGAGAATTTGGCAACATACTCCTCTATGTTCCATTGCCCCTGTCTCAAGTTGGCGAACTCTGCCCCTTTGTCTTTTCGGTATGACACTGGAAAGAAACGTTGATAAAATTCATCTTTAAAGACTTTCCAAGTAATATCAATACCTCAATGTTCTAAGGCTCGTTTCGCCGTTAGCCACCAACTCTTGGCCACTTCTTGCAATTGATGCCCAATCAGCTTCACCCTACGTTCATCTGTATAGGCAAGTGATTCAAATAACATCTCTATATCATCCAACCAGCTTTCACAATCCACTGCATTTTCTGTGCCCTTCAAGGTAGGTGGATGGAATGATTGAAATCTCTTCAACAAAGTCTCCATCGGTGTCGCAGTCACGTCCATCAGAGTACCTGACGTACTACCCTGTTCTGGCACTTGACCTGCAGCTGGTTGTAGTATTCTTCTAGGCGGCATATCTGATTATCAAACAGATTAGGATACAATCTATACAATCTGTCTCAGCCCTCCTCTGATCATATACCTCTGATCCAGAATCGGTTCTGATTCAGTCTTTACAAGTATATGCTGTAAATCAACTCAGATACAATACAACATATAATAGGGAAAGCATTAAATAATGCTAGCACATCAAAAGCAAGGAAGAAGACTCGATCTACCCCGCTCATTCTATTCTATCTCAGTCTACAGAACCTACGGCTCTGATACCACCTGTTGTGGGGACCCGGGCTCTAACTCAATTTTTTTCGGGATTAATCGGATCCTTGTTCAAAAATACGGGTCAAAATTTTGCTTTTAACATTAAATCAAATGTTTATAACTCAAGCACAAGATAATTCTATATTCATTTCATTACAACAAACGTAATATACATGCCTCGTTTTATTCATATTCTACAAACCAGTAATTAAATACAGTACATATCAAAAGTACAACCACTAGTTCATCTGCTACGCCTGTGATCACCACTCTATGTCCATCTCTCATCTCTGTCGTGACCCTGATCCTGCCCCACCTGTTGTTATGCACACATACAGACATAACAACAGCCAGAAACTCCAGTGAGAACAAATCTCAGTATAAAACATGTATACATGCTGATACATAATCATAAATCATGAATCAAAGCCATAATAATGGGCTCCATAGTCTATGAAACCAATCTATATAAACATGCAATTCAAATCAAATCATGTCTTGACTCGACTCGACTCTACTCTAGGGATCCCGATGTGAATAAGTCGTCACTGTCTGTCACCTACCCTCCCAATCGGGGTAACTGTACGTCTTATTCCTAGACTTCGGTCATGTCTGTATCGAATGTCTACAATCGGAGGATGTCTGCTCCTATGCGTCGATACACCGAACGTCTAGAAGTTTGGCAAATCTGCCAATGACTCTCGTATCTCAAATGCATGAATATAAATCTATAAATGCATAATCATATCAAAAGATTTGAATATTAACTATAAACAAATCATAATCATATCAAAAGACAAGCAACTAATAGTATGTGATTTTGTTGGGAGACTCAAATTGAATCTTATTTGAGTTGTGTCTTCCCCAAACAAAACATGCATTATACCTTTCGTCGTACAATGTCTGTCGATGTCGAAGTCTCGATGACGAATCTGTCACTATCAAATCTGAAATGGAAATGTTGATACATATTCTATCAATCTCTAATCTCAATCAACACATATCCAATTCAATACTTGACCTCGGTACCATTTGACGGCATAACAACGTAATTTCTCAATACCGATCAATTCAAATCTCAACACAAATCTATATCAATTCTCAACAATGAATAATCAACATCAGATATACATCATACTCTCAAAATCTGCATATTCTCAATCAAGATATGCTAAAATTCAAAACAAATGCATACGGTACTATTTTTTCGATCCGGTTGCGAATATACGACATCTATAATCTCAAGAATCTCTAATAGTAACCATATCATAATTTCTCCAACACATAAAATCTGAATCATGTTGGAATTGAACAATATTTACCTCTTCTTGTAGCCTTGGTTGAGAAGATCACAAATCTGAACTCTAATTAAAATTCTGATGAAGATATCTTATACAATCAATTTCTAAAAGAAATAGAGCATGAAGGAATTCTTGAAGTCTCTCTCTCTCGTTCCGTCTGTTGAAAATGAGGAAGAAATGAATGACAAATCATATATATATATCTTGCATGTTGAGGGGCAAGTGTCATATTTTTCAAGTAACACGTATGACTGCGGGTGCGGTAGTTCATGAACCGCGGCTGCGCTCAAGCTTCGGCGGTCCATCCACATTTGCATAAACGTCGACCGCGGGTGCGGTTAGTTCTGCACCGCGGGTGCGGTGTCATTTCTGTAAATAATCTCCAACTCTCTGTCCATCAACCGCGGGTGCACTCTTTCTTGGACCGCGGGTGCGGTGACCCTACTGTAAAATGGCCAACTTTCTGCCTATCCACCGCGGGTGCGGTGCTTCTCTAGGCGCGGGTGCGGTCTCTTTCTTCAAGCAACACTTCATCTTTTCATTTTATCCACATACAATCTAGGGCATTACATCTCGGGATTCAGTCCATTAATGAACTGATCAGCAACAGCTTCGTCATTCTCAGCAACGTGCGGAGCAAATCGCAACAAAGTAGAGAACTTGGCCACATACTCTTCAATATTCAGCTGACCCTGTCTCAGATTGGAAAACTCTGCTCCCTTGTCTTTCCTGTACGATACTGGGAAAAATCTTTGATAAAATTCAGTCTTAAAGGTTTTCCAAGTGATAACTTTACCTCGATGCTCCAACGCTCTCTTGGTCGTAGCCACCAATTCTTTGCAACCTCATGCAACTGGTGCCCAATCAATCTAACTCTGCGCTCGTCTGTATAATCCAATGAATCAAACAACATGTCTATATCATCTAGCCAACTCTCACACTCAACAGAATTTTCTGTGCCCTTCAAAGTCGGCGGTTTAAACGACTGAAATCTCTTCAACAGTGTTTCCATCGGTGTTGCTGTAACATCCATTGGATTAGCCTAGGTACTACCCTATTCTGGGATTCCTCGAGGAGGCATATCTGATTATCAAAAGGATTAGTAACCAAATACAACAAATCTGTTTCAGTCCTCCTCTGATCATCTTATTGCTGATCAAGAATCGGTTCTGATTCATTCTCAAGTCATACATGTTTCCAATCAAATCAGATAATCAGGTAAACACGTATCTTCAAAGCAGTAAAACATGCAAGCACATGAAAGCATTAAAGAAAACTCAATCTACCCCACTCACTAGCTTCTATCCCAGTCTAAGGGACCTACTGCTCTGATACCACCTGCTGTGGGGACCCGAACCTAATTCATTTCTTAATCATTATTAGGATCAAATGTAACAATTAAGTAAATTGGATCACAATTTTTTTTTAAATACATGTGCGCAACATACAAAATAAATCTTATTTCATTTACAAGATCAACATCTAGATCCAAAGTACAAGTCTTGTACTAAAGTAAATCATATAAACTACTGTTCATTCACTACATATCAAGTGATGAAAACAACTCTATTTCTGGGTCCGAATCTCCACGCTATTCTCAATCTCTCATCCTCTTCTCGACCCTGATCCTGACCCACCAGTTGTCATGCACACATACAAACACAACAACAGCTGGATAACTCCGGTGAGAAATATATTCCCGGTATAAACAACGTATACATGCAATCATATAAACAGATATAAAAGCATGGAACAGATATCAATAACATGTACCATAATCTGAAAGACATGAATCGATTATAAAACTATAAATCACACTCTGTGACTCTTAAACTCTGACTCGACTCTTCTCTAATCTAGGGATCCCTGATCGAATAAGAACGCAACAGTCTCCCCACCTACTCTCCCAGCTATATGGTTGTACAGTTCTTATTCCCAGACTTTGGCATTCTGTATCTAATTTCTGCATTAAGAGCCGATCTGCTCCTAAGCCCATCGATACACCAAAAGTCCAGTGACTTGGCGGTTTTGCCAAAGACTAGGTGCATATGCTCAAGACTCTAACTCGTGCTTTGCTATAAATCAATAGACTCAGCATATCAATCTCATAAATTGCAAACATCAATGCAATAAAATAAAGTATGTGGTTTTGGGAAACTCAAGTCAGATCTAACTCAAGTCGTATCTTCCCAGTTCAACATTGATTTATACATTTCTTTTGTCGATCTGACGAAGTCGAAGTCTCAAAGTCGAAGCTGTCAATACTCAATCTGGCAATGACATTATTGAGGAGTACAATATCAATATACAACTCAAATCAATACTGGATATAATTCAGAACTCAATCTAATTCTATTTCGACCGCATAACAGCACAATCTCAATATACACAGCAGTACAATATCAGTAGATATCAATCTCAACAACTCATAATCAATCGATAAACACACATTGATACAAAATCTGTATAATCTCAGTCAAATCAAATCTGAAAATGATAACAATTTCATACGGTATCTGTTCTTCAATTCGGTTTCGATTATACGATGACTAATTTCTCAAGGACACATAATATAGATCAAATTATGATTCCTTCAACATCTCAATTTCAAACCATGCAGGAATTGAATAAAACCTATATCTTATTACAGCTCTTGTCAAGAGGAATACGGTACTGAAGTCGGATTAAAAATCGGACAGCTGGATTTCTCGCAAATCGAATTCTAGTCTTTGAAAGAACTTGAAGTTTTCCCTGGGAGTTTGTCTCGTTTCCTCGATTCTTTCTTCAGTTTTGAAGGGAAATGAAGGTAATTACATATATATTGCATGTCCAATCCATGTGGCTGCTCTCTTGTGATGCACGTCTCGTGCATATGCGCGACCTCCCCCGGCGCATATGCGCGAGACCTACTGGTCTCGGCATTCTTCATTTCCTCAGTTCGCGCATATGCGCGTCCTCTCTTCGCGCATATGCGCGAGGTTCTCTGCCATGCTCTCACATAAGCGAGCATCCTGGTCGCGCATATGCACGAGGTTCTCTGCCTGCCTCGCGCATATGCGCCCTGCTCGGTCGCGCATATGCGCGAGGGGTTCAGTCCTCGCACATAACAATGTCTTCTCTTGTCTTCCCCGGTCTGTTCCTTTCCGTCTATAATCATATCAATTATCAATTAATCATTCCAGATAATCAAAAATCTCGGGCATTACAGTAGCATAGCTGTCTGTACAGAGATCTCTTTAGTCAGAAATTAAGAGATTTGATTTAGAGGTGTATCCTAAGGGCAGAGCTCCTAAGCTGTCTTATCTGACAGTCCACTCTTCTTTGTTTGACCGAATCCGTAAAGGTCAGCCTTCCGATGAGCAGTTGCAGAAATGGAGACTGAAGGATGAAGCCAAGGGAAGTGTACTCTACACAGTGTCCGATGGTATTGTGAGGTACAGAGGGAGGATGTGGGTGCCTAGTGTTGATTCGATCAGAGAGGATATTCTGACAGAGGCACATGCATCTCCGTATTCCATCCATCCAGGAGGTACCAAGATGTACAAGGATTTGCAGATTCTGTATTGGTGACCAGGTATGAAGCGGGACATCCGTCGATTTTTGTCTGAATGTCTCACTTGTCAGCAGGTGAAGGCAGAGCATCAGAGGCCAGCAGGGATGATTAAGCCACTCCCTATCCCCGAGTGGAAGTGGGAGAATATCACCATGGACTTCGTTGTTCGTTTGCCAAGGTCAGTCAGAGGAACCAATGCCATTTGGGTTATAGTGAATCGACATACTAAGTCGGTACACTTCTTGCCAGTGAAGACGAATTCCTCCATGATGCAGTATGCGGAGCTCTATATCAGGGAGATAGTTTGATTGCACAGAATTCCCAGTTTCTATTGTGTCCGACAGGGACCTGAGGTTTACATCAGTCCTTTTGGAAGAGTTTGCACGCAGCCATGGGTATAAAGTTGCTATTCAGTACAACTTTTCACCCTCAGACAGATGGCCAGTCTGAGCGTGTGATTCAGATTTTGGAAGACTTGCTGCGAGCCTGTGATGGATTTCCATGGGAATTGGGAATCGAATCTACCTCTTGTATAGTTTACCTACAAAAAGGTTCAAAATTCTTGACAGGGTTGGGACACTAGCTTATCGTGTAGCCCTACCTGCCGAATCTGACCGGTGTACAAAATGTGTTCCACGTCTCGATGCTGAGGAAGTACTTAGCGAATCCTTCGCATGCATTGAGTTATGAGCCATTGCAGCTTGCTCCAGATCTGTCGTATGAGGAAAGACCTGTCTAAATCCTAGACAGACAGGAGCAGAGACTTCAGAACAAGGTGACCAAGTTGGTTGAAGTCCAGTGGCTAAATCAATCAGTGGACAAGGCCACTTAGGAGACTGAAGCAGGTATGAGAAGCCGCTACCCGGAGTTGTTTGGTAAGATTTAATTTCGAGGATGAAATTTATATAAGTGGGGGATGAACTGTAGAGCCCAAATTCTGTACACGTAAAACCCATTCATTTATTTAATGGTTAAATTATTTAATCAAATTTAAAATGATTTTTGAGATGCATGATTTATGAAATTACATTATTTTAAAGTACTTATGTTTTTGTGATGCACGTTAAAATGTTTCTCGAGTTTCATGTTTTAGGCGATTATTCGATGCGGGATTGAGGAAAAAAGAACGGCGAAGATTTTTGACGATTTTAAAATGAGGCAATTTATTTTAAGTTAAGAATGTGGCTTTTCAAATGATTTATTTAGTTTTAGCATTTTAAATCCAAACTTATTTATTAGGTGATTTTTAGGATTTTAAACTTTCAAAGATTCAGTACTTATGCATTTTATTTTAATTAAGGGATTTTTTTAGTAAATTTAGTGTTTGATTAACTTTTAATTAGGGGTTAATTTTTAATTAAGCAATTTTTATCCCCTAATTATTACCTAAACTCACGCACACACACACTTTTCACACATCAAAACCGATCGGCAATACACACACACAATCACATTTCAGAATTTAATTTTTTTGAGGGCAAGAAAGCCTAGGGTTCTAAGAAAACTCAGCAGCCGCCACTCCCTTCAAAGATTTCAGCAATTCTCGCCACTTTTCTTCAAGAAAATCGTTCCTGATCAATCTCGCATCTTTCCTCGCTTCGGTATCGTCGGTTCGGTAAATTTAAATATCATAAGGCATGTATATTCTGTTATTCCTGCGTCGATCTCGTTATATTATGTGTTGTGATGTTTATTATGCGTAAAAATCCATGTATGTGTGAAAAGTTTGAGCAAAAACTTGTTGGATCGGTTTTGAAATGCTTTTGGATCTAAATACTCGAAATTTGCTGTAATTTTAATTACTGCGACTTTTCGGTTGATTTGCTGAAAAAATTTTCAACATATGAATCGTAGACTTTTCGATACCTTCGACTTGACAGTAAATTCGAAATATTTAGATAAGAAATGAGTGAGTTATGATCGTTTTCGTGGGACTGCTCAAACTGCGTTTTTCTGAAAAATGTGTTCTTGATGTGTTCTTGAAGTTTTATTGTTGAAGGCTTTGCTGGGATCGACGGGTGTTCGCTGCTGGGTTTAAGTATGTTGACTATGATGTTGGGATGGTTTTTGGTGTGTCGGTTTGCATCGATAGGCACTTTTATGCATTAGAAAGAAGTCGTAGGATGTGTTTTGGGTGTCGAATGTCGTGTTCAAGGATTTGGGTTGCATTGTTTGTGATGCGTAGGTGTTTTGGGGTGTTTGTTTGAGTTGAATCAGTGCCTTAGCATCCTAGGAATGGGTCTTGAGGTAGGATTAAGTCCCAAGTGTAGAGAATTCCGTTTGTTCATGATTCCAACACCTACACAGACCCGAAGCCAGACCCGTACACGGGGTCCGAGCCCTTTTTCCTTCAAAATGAAAATTTCCAGTGCCTACCCGAAACCTTACACGGGGTCCGTAAACCCCTTTAATTTTTTTTTATTTATTTTTATTACGAATATAAAATGTAGGATTTGTTTTGTGGTTATGAATATAAAATATAGGATTTGGTTTGGGGTTTTATGTCATGGTTTAGTATGATGATTAAACGAGGTCAAGTCCCGAGTGATCTAGAATGTCATAAGCTATTTATTTACTTTGGTGGTGAGCACGAGTACCTACGTCTAATCTATGAAAGATAAGGGTCTGAACTTATGTTAGTATGTGCAGAAGTTGTCCCAAGCAAGATCCAACGAATCCCTCAACATCATGTAAGTATGTTCGACATTCAAAAAAAAAAAGAAAATATTTTTAATTTTTTGAGGTATGCTAAATGTCTTGTGACCAAATTATGAATGGGTTTGGAAGTCGGTGAAAGTGGCCGAGGACCTCTCCACCCCGGTAAAGCATGACCGGGTTTAGATCAGGATTGGAAAGCGATAAAGCATGACCAGGGACCAATCCACCCGTTAAAGCATGAACGGGGATCTCATGTATGTGGTAGTGGACTTTCTCTGTCAGTCCAGTACTGTGGTTTAGTCTGATCAGGCGTATTTATGTATGGGTCACTTGCTTTGAAACATATCTCTACGAAAAATGATGAAGTTTATGTATGTTCAAGTATGTATGAAGCAAGCATGTTTATGAAAAGTTTTATGATGATGGCACGTCTATGTTTAAGCTATTACGTTCAAGTTTCAAGTGTGTTTATGCTATTACGTTCAATTTTCAAGTATGTATGCTCTACTTTAAAGATGCATGTGGTTTTATTACGTATTACTTGTTATGTCCAGTTTATACATGTTGAGTCGTTAGACTCACTAGAGTTGATCGATGCAGGTGAGGATGAATTTGAGGAGACGAGAGGTGAGGACCAGTGAGCTGGCTTGGACTGAACGGGAGGATAAACCCGAGGACCGCCCATGTTTTTAAGTTTTTATGCAATGCATCAACTACTCTGATTTCAGGTTTTGGTTTACGATGTTTAAACAAGTAGAGCGTACATATCCTTTTGGGGATTTGTGCTTGAGACTACGACAATGTTGTTGAACCAAGATTATACAAAGGCGATTGATAAAATTCCATGTGATATATGGATGGGTAAGCCACCCAAATATTAATTCTGAAGAATATAGGGGTGTCCTGATTATGCAAAATAGGTAGTGGGAGAAAATTTGGATATTAGAGCCAATTTGTGTTATTTTGTGGGATATCCAAAGAATTATGTTTGATATTATTTCTATGATCTCAATTGAACAATTTGTTTCATGGAATTCATTCTTCTTATAGAAGAAGTTTATATTGCATAGACAAGGAAGAATGATAGAACGAAAGAGATTCGAGAACCACCCATTTTTGAAATATTAGAACTCACACCTCAATATCCAGTTGAAGAAACACAAGCTTTTAGGAGATACGAAAGGGTCTCAAGGGCACCTAAGAGGATGAGTCTGCTTCTTGAAGAAGGCCAAGATGAATCAAATTCCTGGATGCGATCCAAAAACCTTCAAAGAATCATTGTCTGATGTCGATTCATCTAAGTGGCTTGAAGCCATACAGTCCGAGATGGACTCCATGTATTCGAACCAAATGTGGTCTTTAGTAGATCCACCTGATGGAATTGTTCCCATAAGAAGCAAATGGATTTGCGAAAGGAAACTTGGGGCTGATGGGAAGATAGTGATCTACATAGAAAGATTGGTAGAAAAAGGATATACTCAAAGGCAAGGTATTGATTATGAGGAAACCATTTTCTCTAGTTACAATGTTCAAGTTCATTTGGATATTGTTAGCCATAGCAGCATGGTATGACCATGAAATATGACAGAAAGATGTGAAGACAATGTTCCTTAATGGTGACATTAAGGAAGAGATTTATGTGAGCATAAAGTATGCAAAATTCGTAGATCCATCTATGGAATCAAACAAAAATCAAGGAGCTGGAACCTCGGATTTTAAAAAACACTATCAAAGAGTTTAACTATTTCAAGAATCCTTAGAAAATGTTGTGTATACAAGAATGTTAGTGGGAGTTCAATGAAATTCCTATTACTTTATATTGATGACATACTACTCATTGGAAATGATGTAGGAATGTTACAGTCAATTAAAGTATTGTAAGCTAGTAAATTCTCAATGAAAGATATGGGTGAAACATTCTATATATTATGAATACAGATCTATAAGGATAGATCGAAAAGGATGTTAGGGCTTACCCATCCACTTATATTGATATCATACTGAGAAGATTCTCTATGGAGGAGTCCAAGAGAGGATAACTCCAAATGTGTCATGGTGTGAGTCAATCCAAGTCTATGGCCCTAAGATAGATGAAGAGAAACCATGAGTTACATTTCACATGCGTCTGCTATTGGCAGTATAATGGATGGTATCTATCTACTCGACCTAATATTACATATGCACTGAGTGTTGCAAGTAGAATCTCCGTTCATTGCATGGAAAGCTGTGAAGGACATTCTTAAGTACTTGAGAAGAACTGAGATTTTATTCTTGGTTTACGGGAGTGGAGAATTAAAACTAGAAGACTATACTGATTCTAGCTTCTGATCAGATGTGGATGATTCAAAATAAACCTCTGGATTTTTATTCAAGCTCAATGGTAGTGTTATCTATTGGAAGAGTTATTTGTTTTCATTCCTCAAACATTTGATCCAGTCCAGGTTTACCGTGACAATATCGGTGATGTTATGCAAGCAAAGGAAGCGAAGTCTCATCATTGATCCAACATATAATGAGGAAATTCCACATAATCTGAGATATTGTGGGAAAATGAGACATATCAGTAGAGCGTCTCTGCAGATAATATTCTTGATCAACTGATGAAGCCCTGCCAGGACCATTGTTTTATAAGCATCATGAAGCAATGAATCGTGAAGCAATGATCTAAAATCTATTGGTAGTTGGTTGTAGGGCAAGTTGGAAATTGTTAGAGTAGGTACCCAACGAGACAACTCGTGGCATGGGTTTTATAGACTCTTATGTTAAAGCAAGCTTGATTTTAATAATATTTTACGATTTATCCAAATATATCATTTACTTTATCTGTATACTAATGAAAACAGTATAGATCAAGTACTTGAATATGCAAAAGGTACCATGATGTCTGCCTCTCAACATAAGATCATTAAATTCATTGGAAAGCGTATCATATATTCTAAAAATGTTTCTTATCGATTAAGTTGTCTAAAATAAGGATAAAGATCGCTTGAGATTGAAACTAGTATCTGTGATGTTAACTCAATGTTTCATTAGTAAGAACATGGAGATGTCCATTTATACAGATGGGTGATCATTGGATGATCAACTAAACAACTCTCCCTCGGTCTTCCAATTGGTTATCAGTTATCGAGTGAAATAGTCTGCAGTTATGGTTGTACCCCATTAGTCCTTTGATTCGGGACAACATAGAGGCTCTACGTACTAGCATGCACTTTGATCTGTTTACCGACTCTATTAAGGCTCATGAAGGGCGAGATTGGGTGTAATATTGAAATACATAGGAGAAAATGCATTGTAGTCAGAGACTCACCTATTTGCCTATGAGTAAAGATATCCAATCTATTATGATGATTTAATAGTGCAAAGAATTTCTGGTCATAGAAAAAAATGTGTTTTAGGACAAGGTTTTTTTTAGTTGCACATACGATCTCATTATTATTATTCAAAGATACATCACGTCATTATCAAATTCATATGCAACTCTCGATATATTAATGCTTGCAGATCTGATTGAGATATATGAGTTGAAGGGGCCATATTATACGCTAATCATAGCTTAAAGTTCTTGCAAGTACTATCAATGATGCCTAGGGGATAATGGGGCGATGGTACTAGAGTCTCTTACCATGATCCGATGGGTTCAATCATACATGATGAAACGTTTACTACAAAAACACTACTAGAAATTTTGTTTTAAAAGCTCATTTCGAAAATATATTCAAACACATGCATGCAATAAGAGCAGTCAATCACATATTTTAAAATAAAAGTATTCGAATACTGGCAAAAATATTGCAGTATAAAGAATGTCAAATCATCAAACCCTAAACCGTAGTTTAAAATAATTCAACTATGAAACATGAAAAGTCCTGTAACACCATCAACATATAAAAGCGAAATGGTATAAAAATATACATGTTTACTCCTGACTCATAAACATAATGTGCGGAGAAATATGGTCATCAGGATAACATGCACACATCCAGCCCCACCTCTTCAGTCTTTGGCACCTCTAGTCTCCACATCAATATGCTCACCTGCACTATTCACACATAGTGAGTCTAAAGACTCAACACACCTGAATTGTTATAGCAAGTACATATACAACATGCAACAGTGAAAAGTACTGTAATTAAAAAACATTTCATGATCTCAAAAGCGTAAGCATAAACATGACGTGTCAAAACATAAACGTGTCCACATCGCATCATATCAACATATACGTGTTCAATTTTCTTTATTTGAATTCCGTTCATTAGTTGTGACTTTCTATCAGCTCTAGTCGATGGATCCATCTACGTATAACCATTATACCCAGCGATGAGGACATCAGCGACAGTATTACCGATCCACTAAGCTTTTGCTTTACATGTTCATATTCGTGTTCGTGTTCGTATTAGTGACAACCATCTCCCATCCTTCAAAACATATCATCATATTTATCACTTATAAAATCATGCATATACGTAAATTTCCTTAAAATCAAGCATGCAATGTATTTTCGTATTATCTTAAAAATTCATGTTCATGATATCATATACATTTAAAACACGTCAATTTGTGATCAGGGCGCTGCCCGGACCGATAACTCGACCTACATGCAAAATGATCATTTTGTCCCTGGAAACCCTAATTGATCATTTTACCCATGGACCTCAAAATTTTGACCCGAAGCCATCCAAACTCCTTACAACTCCTCAAAACATAATTATAACAAATTCCTTGGCAAAACCTCGAGCTCATGCATTAATTTCTATAATTCGTTTTAAAACTTGGACCGAAAACTCGGTTGTAACCCGAACTCAATCAAACTTAAACCATAATTCGAAGACTCCTAATCAAACTCCATATGACCGAATTTAACTGTCAATAACCTCATTCATATCGACATATTAACACCCAAACGAGTCATAAGCACTAAAACCACTACCCTACCCACACTGGGCTTGCACCTAGGCGCTGACACTGGGGCACTGCGGCGCTAACCAATGCCCAGAATAAGCGCTGCAGCGCTACCGACCCTGAAGATCAGGCACGGCAGTGCTAGCCCTGAGCATCAAAATCCCAAACGACATTTGAAGCCAATCTCTACCCCACGTTCAACTAGACTGGACCAGGCTCAAACCAAACCACCCTAGGACATAATTGGACTCTCCTAGAACATCTTAACAACAGGCCACATCCCCTTTCACATGCGAACATGCAAGCTTCTCCCGAACCGCATCAAAACCGAACTCTACCGTGACTATCCCCTTCAATCTACTACTAGCCCACAACCAGTTGTGCTTGAGCCATCCTAAGCCATGTCTCAAACCCACCAGAGTCTAGTCCACAGCTTGGAACAGCCCTTGCAGCACTGCACATGAGCCATCGTCCGAACTAGACATTACGTGCACTACACGACTCAACCGATCGGCCCCCTTACCTAAACTCGATCCCGATCTGATCTTGGCCTCTAAGAACCTCCAAAACCTACTGCAAATCGTCTCTCACACGACAAAGCCCGGCACCCCCTTAGAACATATAAAAAACGTGAGTTACATAAAAAGTGTAGGCATATTTCATGTCAAAACCTATTAAAACGTACACAACATGATACGAATAATATTTTCTCATGCAAAAACATAGAAACCAACATATATTGATGTGAATGATGAGAAAAACAAGATATAGACGTGCCTTTGCAGTTTTTACGCTCGAAAACCTTGATATCAACACGTGGAACGTGCACCAGAGAGACGAGGAAGGACTTCTTTGAAAAACCTTGAGTGAATTCGAAGGTGGCTGCTGGTATAATTTCAAAAAACTGCTGAAGAGTGATGGAGGGGGCGGCCGAGAGGTGAGTGATTGGGTTTAGGGTTTAGTTGGTCGGTTTTAATAAAAAAAATTAATGTATAATGAGCTCTTAATTAAAATAGTGAAGTCTAAAAGAATTTTGGGCACGTTATGCATTTAATAAACCCATAAAGCCCAAAAAATCTCTCAAAAAATATTTCGTTTAGGTACGTTTCTGAAAATGTTGTCGAACCCTCAAAAAGTCCCTCGACTTGCTAAAATATGTGTACTGGTTTAAAATATGACCCAGAAAGTAAACATATTCCACCTCTATTTCATTATTCTACCATGTAGGAAGAAATTTTCACTTTTGTAGGTATTTATCTAGTAACAGTAATGAAAAAATTCCAAGATACTTTTTTCTAAAAAATAGAAAGAGTTTCTTATCCATTATATATATAGAACTAAACACATTTTTGAAAATTTCACTTATTTACACCATATATTAAATAATTAAAATAATTATTTAATAAAAAAATGTTCCTAACTGTCACCGATCTTCGTTCCTCGTTCGAGCGTGAAATACTCCTAAAAGCCCTTATGCATGAAACTTTAATAAACAATGAAATTAAAAATAATTAAACACATATTTTAGTAAAAACCCTAGATTGCATGCAGTCAAGTTACGTAATTCGAATTTTCTAGACCTTACACATGAGATATGAAATTCTTAATCAAGGTGTTGATGAAAAGATTGAGGCTAATTTGGGGAAGCTAAATAAGAATAAATATTATTTTGAATCACATGAATTTGTAAACCTACGGCTAGTTGTATTCCTGGATAATTGAGGGTCACACAATTATCGGATTCTGTATTCTCATTAAGTTAGTCAAGTTCAAAGAGTTCAATTTGGTGAGGATAGTTAGTTTAACTGCTAATTAAGTGATGAGAGTGAAACTGCCTGTTTTGATGAGGCGTTTACAAAACTGGCTACTACGAAAAATGGATTAGTAGACATTTTTATTTTCGAAATTTTCAATTTTCATTATATGAACAAGATTTGTATCATCGGTACATCGACTCTGTCTGATCTTCGATCAGGTTATGATTAGTTCACAATTATTTATTTTGTAAATTTAGACTCTATTGATTGAATAATAATTTAAGTAGTGGTGACTATTTGATTTTAATAGAATATTGTAGAGGAGTCTAGAATTGATTATTAATTAATTAGATAATTAAATAATTATTATTTAATTTTACACACACACACACATATATATTTATATAACGTTATCAAAAATTGACTTTACACGATATATAAAATATGAGAATTTTAATTATTAATGAAAATAGAAATCTTAATTTGTTTAGGATTATGAATCATAATATGAGCGAGATTCCCAGTAGGATCAGAAATCAAAGGTTATAAATATTTTATTGAATGTCACATGAAACAACACAAGTTTTACACGCAGATTTTAATAGACAGAATTTTGTCCACTAAATTTTTTCTCCTCTTTCCTCTACTCAAAATTTTGGCCACCTTGTTTTTCACAAGAAAAATTCACGCCCACATTGTCGTAGGATCACTGGAATTCAGGTGATAAAGTTTCGACGCAAAATTGTTTAAGATCTGTAGAATGACCTAAACAAAGAATCAAGTCTTCGATCTTGCACTTGATTAGACAATCAAATGGGAGATTCATTCGTAATGAATTACAAGAAGTGCTACATCCATTTAAAAATATAGTCAGGGCTGACGTTAATACGCGAATGTAAACATATCTAATCATCCTATGAATATTATAAATCATACGACGCCCAAAGAACATTTCGAACTAGAAACTAAAATTTTTAAAATTTTGTTCTGTCTTGAGTGCGAAAAAATAGTACTCTAACAACCGTGTCGCCGTGGGTGAGCACTGCCAGCTTTGTGAACATGGAATGGATACAACCACTCATTTATTATTCCGTTTCTCAGTCATAGCATACCTTTGGAAAAACACGAAGTTTCATTAAGTGCTGAAAACAAAATATGGAGTCCAGACTATTGAACTATGTGACTGGACGCGTAAATCATTGTAAAGAGCTGAATGCGAAGGGTGCGTATTGCAAATGTGGGCGACGTGTAAAGAACGACAAAAGAAAATCCACGAAGGGCCACCTGGAATATTTGGATGTTATAGAAGCACCTTGACAATCCAAACCACCTGGAATATTTGGAACGTGTGAGAATCATCAGAGGCAGTGACTGGAAGGAGAAATCCTTGCAATTCAGGAAGGACTGAAGATAGTAAAGGAAAGAAGTCATTATCCCATACAAATTGCGTTAGATTCTCTCTTGGCGGTGCAAACAAGCACCAACCCAAGTGAAGACCTAAGCCACACCGAAACTCGAGCTTTTGAAGTCTGAAGCTGATGGATGAGATTGGAAACGCGAAACTCTACCGAGTTCGAGACACGACGAATATGGTTGCGCAGACATTGCAAAATTTTCTTTTCTCTCCAAATCTTTTTATTTGGGTTCGAAGGTGAGACTTTTTCAATTTGGTTAAAATATCTTATACTTGAGGATTTAAAATAATATAAGTTGAGGATATCCATCAAAAAATAAAATATGTTAGTTTTCTTTTTAGTAACCATTTTAATATTCTTTTTAATTTTATCATAGATTTGATGAAATTAATTATTACTAATGAGCACGTATTTCATGTTTATACTTATTGTGAATAATGAATAATAATTAATAGTGCTAACATGTGTTATATAGTTGGTTTTTTGTGGAATTTTTTTTGATAATTGGATAATTATTTTGAAGTTTAATTAATTTTTATATAAAAATATGAACATGTATATCTTGAAAATATTTTTTATTCTCATGGTTTGTAATTTTATATTGGTCAACATGTAATTGTTTTTCAAAAACAATTATTATTACATGAAAATAATTATAATTATATAGATAATATGCGGATTTTTTAAGTTTAAAAAGTGGAATAGATATGATAGTTATGTGTCAATTATAAATTTATTGATATATATATATATATATATATATATATATTTGATTAAATGAGAAAATAATACATTTCAAAGTGGACAAGAGTATTTTTGTAAATTTGAACTGGTGTCACATAAAATCTCTTTGATTGGACAAATAAATGTACTTAAAACATTTTTTTAAAAGAAATAAAACTTTATTGGAAAAATTGTATATTGTTTGGTTACAAAAAACTGTTTTAAAAAGCAAACTCAACAAATATTTTTTAGACTCAAAAAATCTCATGAAATCGTCACACTGTCAATTTTGTTAAACGAATTTTTTATCCGACCTAACACGAGAAAAAATATTATTTTTTATATTAAAATATTATTTCTACTATATGTATAGACCGATAGATCTATCTCAAAAATATAAATTATTGATACCGTCTTATAGAAGATCTACTATTTTTTAGAATTTAAAATTTATGGATTTTGAGTTTTTGCTTCTACTTCTATTTTAAAATAAAAACAAAAATATTTCCAATATTTATCCAAACTCCAAAATCGCTTCTGATTTTGTAATAAAAGCACTTTAAAAAAATGACCTTATTTAAGTATGTGTTTTACGCAACAACTTCAATATTCAAACTTATGGAGTTTCGAACCACTAAATTATCATGCTTTATATATATAATATAGAATATAAATATATATATAGGGGACTAAAATTTTTAATTTTTTTTGGGAACAAATAACTACAAAATTTCAATATTTAACGAATTTGTGTAATTAATAGGTTCAAAAAAATTAATTATTGGATAAGTAAATAAATTGAATAATTTAAGGGTAATTTTCAAATAAATTCTCAAGCCCTAGTTTCATTTATACTTTAGTTCCTTGTCCATCAAATGTTAGTTTAAGCTCCACTTTATTTAAAATTTTGCGAAATCATCATTGAGTCATCCTTTCGGTACATAGCGTTGTTACACCTATCGAGCCTACCCAATGACATTAGGCTACACAAGATTTTCAGATTATATATAAATATTCTTCGATTGGAGTGTCGCGGGGAAATATCCACAATTTTGACGAATTATTCCTCATAGACGACCAGGATGTCGCAACGTACATGTTGGAAACTGAATTTCGGTTGCTTGACAAACTAAGTGTTTAAATCGATTGGATTAACTGATCAAGAAGATACTCAAATCTGAAGCTACAGAGTCAACTGACTGATCAGTTGCTACATTCAGTTGTGAGCTTACCGGCAATTGCTTCAGCTGAAGACATCATCGGTTAACAAAAAGAACGTTCAACTGACAATAGTAAAAAAACATACCGCAACAGACAGTGGGAACGCCGCAAGTCAGTAGCAGTGTACGAATGTCAGTGAATGTTGGCATGGCAAACCAACGGATAAAAAGATTCAAAATTAATGTTACTGTTGAAGAAAAGCCTATACATAGCAGAGAAGAGCAGCTGAGAAACTAGTGGAAAATACATATCAAAATTCTGAACATCTAAACTCATCTATTCTCTGAAAAATACGTTGTTATTCTACTGAAATAAAAGCTCACGCTTATCGCATATATTCGAATCAATCAAAGCTACACTTTCGAGCTTTCAAGCACATTGTTATCATTGTAAAACTCGATCCTATAAGAGATCAGTTGTGCTAAATTCAATTGTATACATTGAAGCATTTTGTAAACTAAGAATTTCAGTTTTGGCAATGTTAAGTTCAAACTGAAGTGGGTCTGTACAAATCTTTGTATCGATCAAAGTCTTTTAGTGAATATCATATCCTTGTAATAGAAGGGGTGACGTAGGAGTGTTTGAAATCTCCGAACATCCATAAAATCTCGTGTTCTTATCTCAGTTTTTATTTTATCTATTAGTCAGTTCTATTCCGCACTTAATTGTTAACTGATTGATATTGAGTGACAAGATTCCGAGTATCATTTTATCACTAAACTGAACTCAACTTTCGAAAAACTTACATAAATGGTGAAGTGTTTATTCAATCCCCCTTCTAAATACTCTTTTAACCTAGTATTTGATCCGATGAATACGGTTCCTGATATAGATTCTTTCAACCTACTTAGCACAACTATGTATCGTTTTCTACCTCAAGGTGTAGAGTAAAGAAGTTTAATTTTAGTAAGCCTTAATTCTATTATACAAACATACAAAATATTATTACATAACAGCCTTCAGTTGAGGAGAAAAAAAATTATCTACTTATTGTAACTTGAATTACAACACACATAAACTTGAAGAAGATATTACAATTTTTATTTTGAAAGAAAATGTAGAGGTTGAATAATGTCTTCATCTTTCTTATGCCTTATATATATATATATATATATAAGCCTTGATGAGTTTGAAATCCGGACTTCAGACTTGTGAATTATTCTGTTTGATGGTTTTGGCCGGCAGCAGCTTGCGATAGGTGGTCCTGTCAACCATAATTTAGTGATATGATCTTGTTTTTGCAGTATGTTTTTTATCAGATCTTGGACGAAAACGTTTTCCAAACTCTTGTTATTTCTAGTTCGGGCACTATGGGCAGATGTCTTCTCACCATCTTCTAATATGAGCCATGTTACAGAATTTCCAACGAATTTCCTTACTCCTCGGTAGCTTGCTGTTCCACAGAAGATTTTTTTTTTTCAAATATATCTTCTACAAACCTTGTAGTTTTTTCTGTTATCGCATTTAAAAAAAATATCCATTTACAGAATTTTGTTAAAACTTAAATGAAAACTTGACTTTGTCCATCTCTGTGAGACAGACTCATAATCTCCTTGCTCGTCGAGTGGAGATATCATCTTCAGTAAGTAAAGAAGCAAGAATTGTTTCATTCTCTAGAAGATCCTTAATGAACTTCTGGATGTTCATGCCTGGTCTCTTAATATTGATGAATTAAAAACTTCGTGTAAGTATTTTTCTGCTGGTTCTAGTGTTGCACTTGAAACGTAAAGTTCCAGAATAACTTTCATGGACAAATAATCATTGTTTGCCTATGTTTCACGAACAAATTCCTGAATCCACTTAAGTAGTGCTGAAATTTTCGGGAAGCTAAGTGATATCGTATAAACTGAGGCAAGAACCCAAATTCATACCATGCCTTGACCTCTTTGGGATATAAATTTGGTTTCATCCATATCCTCGTATACTTTCCTGGTATATCAACCCAGATTATGGCTACGTTGATACATATTCTTGTTATCAATTTCTCCCAATTTTTTTATATATATATGAAATGGAGAAACTATAAGCTCGTTAGTACTAATCTTTGATTTTTCCTTGTCGGTTTGAGGTCTAAGATTGATCTCTCACTCTTCATTCCCTGAGGTGAAGGGTTCGTTTCAGGGCGCGAGATAAGGATTTAGAGCTTCATTGTTTGCATGGTCCAACTCATCTAAAGATTATCCTGGCATATCACTTCTGCTAGGTGTATTTGGATCCCCTGCTCCAGGTGTAGAGTCATGTACTAAAAAGCTCTCATTTTGAGAATTCAATTATTTCTCAATAACTTGGAGGATCAGTTTTTGCAATACAGACCATGGCTGAGTATAATTCTATAATCTACATGTTATTTGATTAGATATAATGATCTTATCAAGTTATTGTAGCCTACCGGAAACTTCTACATTTAGAGCAATCTTGTTGAACTCGGTTTGAAGCATTTCAAGGTGTTCTCTCAAATGCCTCGATATTTTCACGATGACATCGACATTTATGTTGATAATCACTTGTTAAGAAATTTGTAAGAATATGTTAATGAGATTTAATAATAATAATATTGAAACTGTATTTTTGACATAAAAGTCTGTCATCATAATAATCTAGCATTCTCGAATTTAGATTGAATTTTATTTTTCAAGAAAGCTTTCACATTTGTTTATTATCAGCCTTTAGAGTGAAATTTTTTTGCAAGTAAAAATAATGATCAATTTTCAAAAGTTCTTTTTTGATGCATAAAATTCATTTTCTTTGATATGTCATCGTATGACTTCTGTTTCAGAGAATAGTCAACTGTAGTATCTACATAGTTGTTCTTCATCTGATGTGAGGTTTGTAAAAATGTTGTCCATTAATGATCACTCACATCTGTATATAATATCAAATTATCTTCATTTTGAGGTATAACCATTTTTGAAAGATTTTTGTAAATCTTCTTTAGTTGGCTAAGTCTTTTTGTGTATTCTTCTGTCCATATAAATTTTGCATCCTTTTTAGTAATGGACTGAACACTTCCTGTATTTTTCTAGGTTCTTAATGAAAATTTCATCAAAGTTAACAACTTTTAAGAAACTTTGAAGTTGTTTCTTTTTTTAGTTCATCTAGAAAATTTTGCATTTTTTCCACTATTGTTTTTGTAGAATTATTCCTAACTCATCTATTTATACTCCAAGAAATTCAATCTTTCTTGTAAAAATGATATACTTCTTTTCAGGTAGGACTAGTCCTTTATTTTTACAAAATTAGAGAATTTTTTTAATTTTTTATATGTCCATCCGCATTTTTAGATGATATTAAAATATTATCAAATAGACAAACAAAAATTTAAATTAACTCTATAAATAGATTATCCATTTTTCTGTAAAATAACTGAAGTGAATTAGCTATTCTTATTGGTAATACTTCCCAAATATTATGACCTTGTAGTATAGAGAAAGTTGTGAATTTCTTGCTTTCTTCCTTAATCTAAATCTGATAAAATATAGACTTACAATCAAATTTAGGGAACATTTTTGTATTGCATATAAAACTAACTAAATGATCTCTACTGGTATGAAACACCCATCCGAATCAAGAATCTTATTTTATTGGTAATAATAACTAATATGAGTTTATTTCTTTTTATCTCATCATTAATTCTTTCCAAAAAACCTGAACTTTTGTATGATGATATTTCTGCTTGATTAAACCATGATCCAAATAGTCCTTGATAATAATATGCACATCCTTGGGATCAACTATGTTCATGGGGTTAGGCTTACATCTTACGAACTTATATTCCTTTTCTTCCTTGATTTTTAGGCTAGCATGGAATTGGTTTATTTCCCGCAATGCTAAGGAATTTTCATTGTAATTTTCTTTAATATTTTTCTTGACATCTTCTAGGGATATATTTATTTCTAACCCTACATCTTTATAATGTAAACCTATCTTGAGGAATTCTATTTTTTTCTAATGGAGGTTTTGTCTGATGTTATTTGGAGCATTGTTTCTCCCAACTTTCTGGAATTCTTCATTTTTTGGTGTAAAATTTATTTTTCATCACCACACTAGCAGCGAAACTAGATTGACAATTTTTTGTAAATGGCTTCTTAGGGTCCAGACTATGACTTTGTGATCACATGATGTTGTTAAAAGTAACCATCTAGTCTCATTTTCTTGTATATGATTTAAACATTTGCACAAAGTTATTTTTTAGCAAAATGTATACTCTATGATGGGATCGGTTAAAGTAGTTTAAGTGTTTCGAAAGGTGGTTGAATAAACACTTATGATTTTTTATTCTTTTCCAAATATGAATCAGTTTATTGAGGAACTGATCCTAAAATATTTTTTGTCGATATAAATCAGTCAACTAATAAAAGTATGGAAATAGACAGAAATATAGATTGAATACTTAGAGATGAGGTAATGTAAAACTGAAAGAATAACTGAAATGAGCACACGAATTTTTACGGATGTTCGGAAACTTCAAATACTCCTACATCACCCGTTTTATAACAAGGATATGTTTTTACTAAAAGAATTTGATATATTACAACATATTGTACTAATCCATTTCAATTGGTCTTACACACTGCCAAATTGAAACTCTTAGTCTATCAACACTTATACAGTGATTAACTGAATCGCTCTAATTGATAGCCTGTGTAGAGGCCTAAAAATCCTTACTTGGAAATTTGCGAAAAATTTAAATTTTTCTTTTGAATAATTAAAATTGCCTCATTCATAACTGAACTGATAAATAACGTTTGATGTTCAAAGTGGCAGCGGAAGAAATTAACATTTTCGAAATAACAGTAAAAAGTTTATCCAACACTAATTAAAATGTTTGAGCCATCAAATAATAATAAATGCTGAACTGAAGTCCTCGGGTCCTACTACTGCCGACTCGAGCTGGCTCACTAGTCCCCGCCCTCGGTCTCGACTTCATCAGTACCTACAACAATCAAGTCTAGTGAGTCTAAAAACTCAACATGCATATATCGTAAATAACAAGTAAATAAATAGTAAAGTTTCATGCAAGTGAAAATATCAAGTCATGAGGCATATCGTGAAAATATCGTGTCATGATTAATTATAGTACGTTCATAACTGTACTGAAAATCATGGTGAAAATGTTTGATCCTTGGAACCCTGTACTGAAATAGCATGTAATAATTTTCTGGTGAGATTATGGTCTACGCAAGTGGTCCCTGAACTGAACTGAACTGAACTGAGCTGACCGATAACTGGCGACCGGACTTAAGCATGATAGTAAAGTGACCACAAGCAATATCGCATAAATCTCAAAATAAGTATTTTTGCACTTAATATAATTAATTAACACAATTAAATATCCTGTAATAATTTTACTGAATGGATTGGATCACTCCCAGGCTCGCTGCAACCTACATATGCCATGAAAAATATGCAATAGATTTATGGGACCAAACTATGCAATAACATCCAAAAACTTAGACAAGTGCGCCTAATGACTTCGTATTTAATCATGACTCCGAACCAACCCGAACCAACACTGAAACATCACATAGTCATGATTAAAATACGCTTAAAATGATGAGATTATGCTCCTAAAATGGTGAGGGTCGAAATCTAGGTGAATGGAGGCCAAAACATGAAACGCTCTTTCGAGAGTCAAATGGTGTTGTTAAAAGTAACCATCTAGTCTCATTTTCTTGTATATGATTTAAAAATTTGCACAAAATTATTTTTTAGCAAAATGTATACTCTATGATAGGATCGGTTAAAGTAGTTTAAGTGTTTCGAAAGGTGGTTGAATAAACACTTATGAATTTTTATTATTTTCCAAAAATGAATCAGTTTATTGAGGAACTGATCCTAAAATATTTTTTGTCGATATAAATCAGTCAACTGATAAAAGTATGGAAATAGATAGAAATATAGATTGAATACTTAGAGATGAGGTAATGTAAAACTGAAAGAATAACTGAAATGAGCACACGAATTTTTACGGATGTTCGGAAACTTCAAATACTCCTACATCACCTCTTTTATAACAAGGATATGTTTTTACTAAAAGAATTTGATATATTACAACAGATTGTACTAATCCATTTCAATTGGTCTTACACACTGCCAAATTGAAACTCTTAGTCTATCAACACTTATACAGTGATTAACTGAATCGCTCTAATTGATAGCCTGTGTAGAGGCCTAAAAATCCTTACTTGGAAATTTGCGAAAAATTTAAAATTTTTCTTTTGAATAATTAAAATTGCCTCATTCATAACTGAACTGATAAATAACGTTTGATGTTCAAAGTGGCAGCGGAAGAAATTAACATTTTCGAAATAACAGTAAAAAGTTTATCCAACACTAATTAAAATGTTTGAGCCATCAAATAATAATAAATGCTGAACTGAAGTCCTCGGGTCCTACTACTGCCGACTCGAGCTGGCTCACTAGTCCCCGCCCTCGGTCCCGACTTCATCAGTATCTACAACAATCATGTCTAGTGAGTCTAAAGACTCAACATGCATATATCGTAAATAACAAGTAAATAAATAGTAAAGTTTCATGCAAGTGAAAATATCATGTCATGAGGCATATCGTGAAAATATCGTGTCATGATTAATTATAGTACGTGTATAACTGAACTGAAAATCATGGTGAAAATGTTTGATCCTTGGAGCCATGTACTGAAATAGCATGTAATAATTTTCTGGTGAGATTATGGTCTACGCAAGTGGTCCCTGAACTGAACTGAACTGAACTGAACTGAACTGAGCTGACCGATAACTGGCGACCGAACTTAACCATGATAGTAAAGTGACCACAAGTAATATCGCATAAATCTCAAAATACTTATTTTTGCACTTAATATAATTAATTAACACAATTAAATATCCTGTAATAATTTTACTGAATGGATTGGATCGCTCCCAGGCTCGCTGCAACCTACATATGCCATGAAAAATATGCAATAGATTTATGGGACCAAACTATGCAATAACATCCAAAAATTGAGACAAGTGCGCCTAATGACTTCGTATTTAATCATGACTCCGAACCAACCTGAACCAACACTGAAACATCATATAGTCATGATTAAAATACGCTTAAAATGATGAGATTATGCTCCTAAAATGGTGAGGGTCAAAATCTAGGTGAATGGAGGCCAAAACATGAAACGCTCTTTCGAGAGTCAATTTGGCACATCGCACCGTAAATTCTCGTACGACCTCAAAAATCATCCGAATCACAAACGGCCAAAAACATGACCTTCCTAACTCAATGAGGCACTGTCCAGTCCAAGTACATGGGCTAAAAGCCAACCAAGAACTCAAACGACGCCTGAGAACAACAGCACGCTTGCTGTCAAAATTACAGCACCTGCACATTTGCTTTTCTTGTGTCGTTTTCGAGACTACCGGCCATTGGGGCTTGAACCACCGACCAAAGACTCTTACCAAAATCCCAAGGAATTATTTGAACCATGGCTAAGGGCCCTAGGCCAGCCACCAGCCGCACCATTCCAGCAAACATCAGAAAACTCCAATCGAGAGCACTCATACATGCGTGTGTAGTGTTGTGTTTCATTTGCTGTCTCGTGTCGTCCAGTGGCCATTTGATTGACCATGGCATGATCTAGACATCTAGGGGCATGGTATGAACCGTGGCTAAGGGCCATAGGCCAACCAAGATCCACACCATTCCACAATATTCGAACCATACAGGCTGTGAAAATGAGAGGGCCGAAAGTGGGGAGGGGCTGTTTCTGCGTTTTATTGTAAAAACTGATTCACCATGAACCAAGCCTCCAAAAGGGTGACTTAGTCACGTCTTATACATGCTAGGGAAGTGATCTAACCATGGCTATAGGCCTTGGGGCAGCCATGATCAGATTCATTTCGCCTTTGACAGCAGAAACAATTTTCGAGACACACTTGGGCAGAAATGGGGAGTTGCTGTCATTCCTTGCTTTCGGCTAGCATGGGACTCAAACCAATGGACAAATGTGATCCTAACATGTCCTAATACATGCTTAGGAGCTGCTTTGGGAACCTGGAATCGATTCAGTACCTGAAACCCACAAAACAAAGCAACCCGTGAAGCTGTCATAGAAATCGAAAAAAAATCTGCATGTTGTTTTCTGAAAAAATCTTGCTATGTTTCGGTTTTTGCCATAGAAATAATGATCATGCAATGAAAATAAATGATAATAGGACTTGATTGAAGAGTCAAGGAAGAACATATGCATGCCTCGTTTCGTTTTGAACGAAAACGAATGAATAAGACGATACGACGTGGAGGAGGTGGAGCGCTTTTGCTACCTTTCTTCTTACTCGATTTTTCTCTCCTATCTCCCACTGAATTCTGACGGTTTTCCACTCTGAAATACTCTCTAATTCAGTGATGGGGGAGGGAAAAGGGTGGTTAAGAGAGTGAGGGAAATGGTTGCAAGATATAGGGAACAAATCAAGACCAAGTCTCCACCTTTTGAATTTTGAATTTTGGTTTGATATCAAATGATTTGTTGGTGTTTGTTGGTGTGAGGTGGCCGATTATTTACAAGCTAGTCTAGGTTAGAATAAGGTTGATTGTTAATTAAATGGTGCTCCCAAAAATAAAAGAATTATCCTACTAATTAAATGCAAAGAAAGGGTCAAAGGTGGTGAGATGCCAAGGCATGTTGCTTAATCATCTAAGGGCCGAAATCTTACAATAAAAATGAAGGGAAATTGTTGTTTAGTTACTAAATTTATAACCCTTAAAAGCCTCACATATCCTTTAAATAATTTAGTGAACTAACCCCTTAATTATGGAACTTAAATCAATTTATTTTCTTACTCACCTCAAGTAACTAAAATAATTTTTTAAACTTCCTTTTTAACTTAAATCAACTTACTTGCTAGCTAAAATAAATTTTGGAAATGATTTCTTAATCATAAATTCTATCTCAAAACTCCAACTCCAGTCCGGCCTCACTGAATTAACTGAAATGATAAAAATTTAAACGACTGCATAAAAAAATAAAATAATTAAATTTAAATACTCATGCAATAAAATCATTTTAAATTTAAATACTAGAATTATGCATGGCTTATACGTAGTCTAAGTTACGGGTTCTACAATCCTTCCCCCCTTAAAAGAAATTTCGTCCTCGAAATTAAGACTCACCGAATAACTCGGGGTACCGACTCCTCATCTCTGGCTCAGACTCCCACATAGCTTCCTCCTCTGAGTGGTTGAGCCATTTGACTTTGACTCGCCTAACCAGCTTGTTCCGAAGCTTCTTCTCCTGTCTGTCTAGGATCTGCACTGGTCTCTCCTCATAAGATAGGTTCGGAGTAAGCTGCAACGGCTCAAAGTTCAGGACATGCGGAGGATTCGCCATATACTTCCTCAGCATAGAGACGTGAAAGACATTGTGTACTCCGGCCAGATTCGGCGGAAGAGCCACACGATAAGCTAGCGTCCCAACTCTGTCGAGGATCTCAAATGGTCCAATGAATCTCGGACTGAGCTTCCCTTTCTTCCCAAATCGCATGACACCCTTCATAGGTGCCACCTTCACAAAGACATGATCGCCGACAACAAACTCTAAATCTCTCCTTCTCTGATCTGCATAGCTCTTCTGTCGACTCTGAGCAGTCCTCATTCTATCACGAATCCGGGCTACTACGTCGACAGTCTGCTGAATAATCTCTGGACCCAACTCTGCTCTCTCTCCTACTTCATCCCAATGAACAGGAGATCTACACTTACGGCCATATAGTGCTTCATACGGAGCCATACCAATAGAAGACTGGAAGCTGTTGTTATAGGTGAACTCAACCAATGGTAAGTTCGACTCCCAACTCCCAGAGAAATCAATGACGCAAACACGGAGAAGATCCTCCAAAATTTGAATGACTCGCTCTGACTGCCCATCTGTCTGCGGATGGAAAGCTGTGCTAAACAGCAACTTTGTACCCATAGTCGAATGCAAACTCTTCCAAAACGAGGAAGTGAATCTGGGATCTCTGTCAGATACGATAGAAACTGGAATGCCATGGAGTCGGACTATCTCTCGGATATACAGCTCTGCATACTGAATCATGGTGAATGTCGTCTTAATAGGCAAGAAGTGCGCTGATTTGGTAAGACGATCTACAATCACGCAAATAGCATTTGATCCTCTGACTGACTTCGGCAATCCTGTCACAAAGTCCATGGTAACATTCTCCCACTTCCACTCGTGAATAGGAAGAGGCTTGAGCAAACCTGCTGGTCTCTGATGCTCGGCCTTCACTAACTGGAAAGTCAGACACTCGGATACAAATTGTCTGATGTCTTTCTTCATACCAGGCCACCAATACAATAGCTGTAGATCTTTGTACATCTTCGTACTCCCGGGATGAATATAGTACGGTGACATGTCGGCTTCTGATAAGATATCTGCTCGGATAGAATCACTGCTAGGAACCCATATCCTGTCTCGGTATCTCACAATACCATCGCTGACTGAATACAAGACACTGCCCTTGGCCTCATCTCTCTGCTTCCACTTTGCTAACTGCTCATCTGATGACTGCCCACTACGAATACGGTCCATAAGGGAAGACTGAATGGTCAAGGTAGATAGACGGGGAACTCTACCTCGAGGATAAGTCTCCAGATCAAACCTTTGCATCTAAAACTGAAGAGGTCTCGAAACTGTCAAATGGGCTGTCACTGCAACTTTTCTGCTCAAAGCATCCGCAACTACATTAGCTTTACCCGGGTGGTAGCTAATTTCACAATCGTAGTCTTTCACAAGCTCCAACCAACGCCTCTGACGCATGTTCAGCTCCTTCTACGTAAAGAAATACTTGAGGCTCTTGTGGTCGGTAAAGATATGACACTTCTCTCCATACAGATAGTGCCTCCAAATCTTCAAGGCAAAAACTACTGCGGCCGCTAACTCTAGATCATGGGTAGGGTAATTCTTCTCGTGGATTTTCAGCTGTCGAGAAGCATACGCTATCACTCTCCCATGCTGCATCAAAACTGCACCTACACCAAGCTTCGAAGCATCGGTATACAGAACAAACTCACCGGACCCTGACGGCACAGCCAAAACTGGCGCTGAGATAAGAGCTTACTTCAAAGTATCGAAGCTCTTCTGACACTCCTCGCTCCAAACAAATTTCACATTCTTATTATTCAGTGCTGTGAGTGGAACGGCAATAGAGGAAAATCCCTTAATGAACTTCCGATAATATCCTGCTAAGCCAAGAAAACTGCGGATCTCTGATGCATTCTGCGGCACAACCCAATCTCTGACTGCTGTAACTTTCGCTGGGTCTACCTCAATGCCACTGCTGGAAACAATGTGGCCTAAGAACGCCACCTTCTCTAACCAGAATTCGCATTTACTGAACTTTGCGAATAATTTGTGCTTCTGCAATGTCTGCAACACTGTGGTCAGATGCCTGCTGTGATCCTCCCGATTCTTAGAGTAGACGAGAATGTCGTCTATGAATACTATCACAAACTGGTCGATGTACGGCTGAAACACACGATTCATGAGATCCATGAAGATCGCTGGCGCATTCGTCAAACCGAACGGCATCAGAAGGAACTCGTTGTGGCCATAACGAGTCCTGAAAGCTGCCTTCGAAACATCAGCATCTCTCACCCTCAACTGGTGATAACCGGAACGCAGATCTATCTTGGAGAAAATCGAAGCTCCCTGCAACTGGTCAAACAGATCCTCAATCCTCGGAAGTGGGTATTTATTCTTCACTGTAACCCTGTTCAACTCCCGATAGACAATACAAAGCCTCATAGAGCCATCTTTCTTCTTAACAAACAAGACTGGCAGCGCCCCAAGGTGAGAAACTAGGGCGAATGAACTCCTTGTCAAGAAGTTCCTGAATCTGCTTCTTAAGCTCCGCCATCTCTGTCGGTGCAAGTCGGTACGGTGCTTTGGAGATCGGAACCGTACCTGGCATAAGCTCGATAGAAAACTCCACCTCTCTCTCAGGTGGCATACCAGAGACATCCTCCGGAAAAACGTCTAAGAAGTCTCTAACAATCGGAACATCTGAAGCTGACTGACTGGGTGCCTCGGGGACAGATATAAAGTTCGCTAGAAACGCCCGACACCCTCTATGCATGAGCTTCCTAGCGTGAACATATGGAATAATGTGCGGTAAGGGAAAGTACCTGTCTGGCTCAAATAAGAACTGCGTCATTCCAGGCGGTCGGACTAAAACAGATCTCCGCTGGAAGTCAATCAAAACTCTGTTCCGCAATAGCCAGTCCATCCCTAGGATGATGTCAAACTCTGGCATAGGCAGCACGATAAGATCCGCATACACAAGATTGCCGTGGAGCTCAAGATCTATGTCTCGTATCACATTGGTGGCTGCCATCTCTTCGCCTGAAGGCAACACTACTGAATAGGCTATATCTAGCCCGATGGTCTTGACTTTGAGGAAATTGGCAAAGACCTCAGAAATAAATGAGTGGGTAGCCCCTGAATCTATCAAGGCCTTGGTAGTTGAGCCAGCTATGAAAATTCTCCCTGAAAGTTCAGAACACTAAGCGGAACCCAATAATCGCAAGAGCTAAGCTTATAGACATGCAAAGGTCACAGTTCTTCTAACTAAATCCCGAAAATAAATACTAAGTAGAGCATGCAATCTTATCGCAAATCTAAGTTCAAAATCTTAATCCCGATTCCCAAAACATTGGAATGCAAATGTAAACTTAAAGCTGTAAGGCACCTGTCATCAATATGGTATCGGGGTTTGTCTCCTGCAGCATGGAGAGCAAAAACCCTGCCTTGGGTAGGCAGATTCTTCCGGGGGCACTGCTGCAGTACATGGTCTGTGCTGCCACACTTGTAACATTTCCCTGAGCCATACATGCATGCTCCGGGATGACGGCGTGAGCATTTAGGGCAAGCCGGATGCTCAAAGGTCCTCGGGACGGCACGTCCCTGCTGCTGCTGAGGTCCTCCTCTGTTTCTGGGCGGCCCGTGAAAAGGCCTCTTGTGCTGATGCTGATGCTGCTGAGGAGGAGGGCGGTGTGGTACCTGGATTGGGCGCTTGACCTGACGGTCTCTCTCGATTTCCCGCTGATCCTGCTCTGCGGCTCAGGCTTTGGATACAGCGACCTCATAAGAAGTAGGGTCAGACACCCTAACATCACGGCGCAAGATCGGCCGTAGACCCACCAAGAAATGCATCAACTTGGCTCTAGCATCATTCGCGATCAGGGGCACAAAATGACAACCCCTCTCAACTTACGGATGAACTCCGTAACAGTCGAATCTCCCTGTCTCAGGCTCATGAACTCAGTGGTCAACCTGGTGCGCACCTCCTCTGTAAAATATTTGGAGTAGAATACCTCCGTGAAGCGCACCCAAGACAGCGTAGCCAAGTTAAGGGCTACTGATGCTCCTTCCCACCATAAGCGGGCATCTCCTCCGAACAGATAAGAGGCACAACGAACTCGATCTGCATCCCCAAGCTCCATGAAATCGAAGATAACCTCGAGGGACTTGATCCAACCCTCGGCAATCATGGGGTCCGACGTCCCTGAAAACTCCTTCGGACGCATCTTCAAATATCTCTCGTAAACAGCCTCGGGCCCTGTCGGCCTGGTCGCCACAGCATTGGTCCCCGCAAACTGTGCGAAGAACTGAGTCATCCCAGCCAGCATCTGGGCATTCATGTCCGGTGGGGGTGGAGGTGGTAAATCTCTCTCCTGTCTCTGCTCCTCCCTGTCCTCTCGGCGAGGCTCGTCATTTCTAGTGCGCTCGAGAATGCGTCTAGGGGGCATACTGTTCCATACATAACCCATACGTAAATAACATGCATAATTCCCTGATTTATTTAAATTGAAATACTGAAAAATAAAATAAATCTGGACGTAAAACATTTCATGAAAACATGCTGTCAAATAATTCATGCTTGAATAAAATGCGCAAATGTAAAACTTACAGACCGAAGGCGTGACTTCGTGAGCTTCTCGAGGTCAGTAGTAGTACAACCCTATACAGAACCATTGCCCTGATACCAGCTGTAGAGGCCTAAAAATCCTTATTTGCAAATTTGCGGAAAATTTAAAATGTTTCTTTTGAATAATTAAAATTGCCTCATTCATAACTGAACTGATAAATAACGTTTGATGTTCAAAGTGGCAGCGGAAGAAATTAACATTTTCGAAATAACAGTAAAAAGTTTATCCAACGATAATTAAAATGTTTGAGCCATCAAATAATAATAAATGCTGAACTGAGGTCCTCGGGTCCTACTACTGCCGACTCGAGCTGGCTCACTAGTCCCCGCCCTCGGTCCCGACGTCATCAGTACCTACAACAATCAAGTCTAGTGAGTCTAAAGACTCAACATGCATATATAGTAAATAACAAGTAAATAAATAGTAAAGTTTCATGCAAGTGAAAATATCATGTCATGAGGCAAATCGTGAAAATATCGTGTCATGATTAATTATAGTACGTGCATAACTGAACTGAAAATCATGGTGAAAATGTTTGCTCCTTGGAGCCCTGTACTGAAATAGCATGTAATAATTTTCTGGTGTGATTATGGTCTACGCAAGTGGTCCCTGAACTGAACTGAACTGAGATAACCGGTAACTGGCGACCGTACTTAATAATGTACGTCTGATCAGACTACTGCCACAGTATACTGGGTGAAACAGCTGGCGATCGGGCCGGTAACTGGCGACCGGGCCGGTTACTGGCGACCATACTTAAGCATGATAGTAAAGTGACCACAAGCAATATCGCATAAATTTCAAAATAAGTATTTTTGCACTTAATATAATTAATTAACACAATTAAATATCCTGTAATAATTTTACTGAATGGATTGGATCGCTCCCAGGCTCGCTGCAACCTACATTTGCCATGAAAAATATGCAATAGATTTATGGGACCAAACTATGCAATAACATCCAAAAACTGAGACAATTGCGCCTAATGATTTCGTATTTAATCATGACTCCGAACCAACCCGAACCAACACTGAAACATCATATAGTCATGATTAAAATACAGCTTAAAATGATGAGATTATGCTCCTAAAATGGTGAGGGTCGAAATCTAGGTGAATGGAGGCCAAAACATGAAACGCTCTTTCGAGAGTCAATTTGGCACATCGCACCGTAAATTCTCGTACGACCTCAAAAATCATCCGAATCACAAACGGCCAAAAACATAACCTTCCTAACTTGATGAGGCACTGTCCAGTCCAAGTCCATGGGCTAAAATCCAATCAAGAACTCAAACGATGCCTGAGAACAACAGCACGCTTACTGTCAAAATTACAGCAGCTGCACATTTGCTTTTCTTGTGTCGTTTTCGAGACTACCGGCCATTGGGGCTTGAACCACCGACCAGAGACTCTTACCAACATCCCAAGGAATGATTTGAACCATGGCTAAGGGCCCTAGGCTAGCCACCATTCGCTCCATTCCAGCAAACATCAGAAAACTCCAACCGAGAGCACTCATACATGCGTGTGTAGTGTTGTGTTTCATTTGCTGTCTCGTGTCGTCCAGTGGCCATTTGATTGACCATGGCATGATCTAGGCATCTAGGGGCATGGTATGAATCGTGGCTAAGGGCCATAGGCCAACCAAGATCCACACCATTCCACAATATTCGAACCATACAGGCTGTGAAAATGAGAGGGCCGAAAGTGGGGAGGGGCTGTTTCTGCGTTTTATTGTAAAAATGAACCAAGCCTCCAAAAGGGTGAATTAGTCACGTCTTAGACATGCTAGGGAAGTGATCTAACCATGGCTATAGGCCTTGGGGCAGCCATGATCAGATTCATTTCTCCTTTGACAGCAGAAACAATTTTCGAGACACACTTGGGCAGAAATGGGGAGTTGCTATCATTCCTTGCATTCGGCTAACATGGGACTCAAACAAATGGAAAAATGTGATCCTAACATGTCCTACTACATGCTTAGGAGCAGCTTTGGGAACCTGGAATCGATTCAATGCCTGAAACCCACAAAACAAAGCAACCCGTGAAGCTGTCATAGAAATCGAAAAAAAATCTGCATGTTGTTTTCTGAAAAAATCTTGCTATGTTTCGGTTTTTGCCATAGAAATAATGATCATGCAATGAAAATAAATGATAATAGGACTTGATTGAAGAGTCAAGGAAGAACATATGCATGCCTGGTTTCGTTTTGAACGAAAACGAATGAATAAGACGATACGGCGCGGAGGAGGTGGAGCGCTTTTGCTACCTTTCTTCTTACTCGATTTTTCTCTCCTATCTCCCACTTAATTCTCACGGTTTTCCACTCTGAAATACTCTCTAATTCGGTGATGGGGGAGGGAAAAGGGTGGTTAAGAGAGTGAGGGAAATGGTTGCAAGATATAGGGAACAAATCA
The DNA here is from genome assembly GCF_025594145.1 of Primulina tabacum. Taxonomy (NCBI): domain Eukaryota; kingdom Viridiplantae; phylum Streptophyta; class Magnoliopsida; order Lamiales; family Gesneriaceae; genus Primulina; species Primulina tabacum. Next base: position 36,046,804 of record NC_134550.1, on the reverse strand, counting down.
AGACCAAGTCTCCACCTTTTGAATTTTGAATTTTGGTTTGATATCAAATGATTTGTTGGTGTTTGTTGGGGTGAGGTGGGCGATTATTTACAAGCTAGTCTAGGTTAGAATAAGTTTGATTATTAATTAAATGGTGCTCCCAAAAATAAAAGAATTATCCTACTAATTAAATGCAAAGAAAGGGTCAAAGGTGGTGAGATGGCAAGGCATGTTGCTTAATCATCTAGGGGCCGAAATCTTACATTAAAAATGAAGGGAAATTGTTGTTTAGTTACTAAATTTATAACCCATAAAAGCCTCACATATCCTTTAAATAATTTAGTGAACTAACCCCTTAATTATGGAACTTAAATCAATTTATTTTCTACTCACCTCAAGTAACTAAAATAATTTTTTAAACTTCCTTTTTAACTTAAATCAACTTACTTGCTAGCTAAAATAAATTCTGGAAATGATTTCTTAATCATAAATTCTATCTCAAAACTCCAACTCCAGTCCGGCCTCACTGAATTAACTGAAATGATAAAAATTTAAACGACTGCATAAAAAAATAAAATAATTAAATTTAAATACTCATGCAATAAAATCATTTTAAATTTAAATACTAGAATTATGCATGGCTTATACGTAGTCTAAGTTACGGGTTCTACAGCCTGAATTCTACGAATAAGTAAATGATTTTAGAGTTAAGTGTGCGATCTGTAAACTTGAGAAAATACTTGTGAAAAGTATCGCAACTGATTGATGATTGTAGCTTGATTGTTTCGTGTGTTTTCACTAGTCTTCTTCAACTGATTCGATAAGCTATATAATCTTCGATCTCAACGGTAGTACGAGGTATTCATACTGTTATGTTCTGATTCATTTGTTTTACTTTTGTACGATATATCAATCTGTCTGCTGATACTTCAACTGATGACGTGGCCAATTGATTAGAATTCAATTGATCATCCGACCAGTTCAGCTAGACATTATCAGTTCTAATTGATGTCCTATCAGTTGATAAGGTTTTTCCAGTTCAACTCAAACAAAGTTTTTAGTTACGATTACTCGATTAGTTCGATCAGTTACGTTCTTCTTCAGTTCTATTACAGATTAACTTTTCAAACTCTTAAAATTATTATATTCCAACAATTTCTCCTTGTTCGGAGTTTGACAAAACTTAGATTTCTTGAACTTATGACAGACTAAAAAACTTATTGTAGAAAAAATATGCACAGACTTGTGTACATAATCATGAATAATGATTATATTGATTTTGAAAGAGATAAGTACAGATTCGTACAAACATTTCAAATATAAAAAAAATAGGCACCCTCCAGTCTAACAACTGACTTAGGACACTTATTTCTTGGACTTTTTCTCAGCTGATCCTTTATCAGTTGGTTTGTCCGGTTCGCTTTTCTTCTTATTGCTTGTCTCTGCTGCTGTCATCTTCTGTTCTTCCCCCTTTTTGTCAACACCCGCCACTCTGGTAAAGACAAGGAATGGTAAGCTGACGTTTGCAGATACCTCAGCCAGCTGATTCTGCATTGTATCAATCTTCTTAGATAGACTTGTATGAACAAAATCAATCCTGTTGCTGAGTAGTTCTTGGGAAAACAGCAGTGTAGGAATTGTAACTGATTCTCATTTAATCTTTTCGACCGTATTGAAAAGGGCAACTCCATCCTTTGTCAGCTTATTTAAATCCTTCATTATATGATCTTTTAATGTGTCCAGACTTAAAGAGTGCAACATCTAAGTAGATTTGATCTGAGAGATATTTGAACCAAGGTTGTTCAGTTCTGAAAGAATGGTGTCCAACATTACATCAGCTGCTAGTGGCATTTCAGGGGAGAATACTTCAAAATGAGATTTTTCTTTCCCCTTTCCCTTCTGAGAAAATTCCACTAAAACAAGCTGATCTGGGACAACTTCTTCGTCTATATCATCTGCAAGTTCTCCTCAGGAAGCATCAGGTTTGTTGATGGCAATTCTGGTGCGGCTGATGTTTCCTGGACTAAAGGAGTGATAACTTGTTCATTTGGTAACTGAACTGCTTCAGTTTGAACTTCTGTTTCTGTTGTTGATATCATTTCGTGATCTTCAGTAGGTTCAACAACGTCATCAGCATCTGAATCATCTTTATAATCCATTTGAATATCCTCAGCGAATGATTGAAGCAGGTCATATACATATTCCAATGTCAGATATTCTTCAGTATATGTAGACGGTTGTGCTGTTGGTTTAGAAACTTGTAGTATAATCAAGGCTACAGATGAGCAGGGTTGATCATCGGTGGAGAGCAGAGGTGGGACCTTTGAAACAAGTTCAATTGGTTGGACAAACACGGACTCTATCTCAGCTGGAGCTGTCAGTTACTCCTCTGTTGTTTCAATTGGAATGTTCAGCTCACTCAGTTAGAATTTCTTCCTCAGCTGATCTATAACTGGTGGCCTGTACTGGAACATGTAATCGTTGTCCCATCTCCCAATTCTTCACTTTCATATGAAGGGAGATGAGATCAGAGTCCAGTTGTTGAAAAACTGCTCTGTCTTCATAGGCAGTAGGACCAGATGGATCATAATTTTATTTAATTTTAGCTGTCACCTCAACCAGCCTCTGAATTCTCATAAGATTAAAGAAGTATGGTCTTCTCTCCATGGCTTGGGCGACAGTGGTGGCTTTGACAGCTGATTCCAAAGATATGAACTGTTGCAAAACTTTCTTCTTTTTCAGTTTTTTTGCAAGAGTAACTGTTCTGAAGTTCACCAATTCATCATAGTGCTCGATCTTCAGCTCAGCATGCTCATTAATGGCTTCCATTATGAGGTTGATTTGAGTCTGAATGGAATTGATGGCTCGCGATTCTTCAATCATCTTTGCCTTGCCCTTCAGATTAGTTAGGGCATGACGCAAGTCCAGAGCTGAACCAATTGTGTCCACCACTTCTCTGATGACTACACCTTTTGGGCATGCTGGAGGTAGGACTGTGGGGCGGGCAACTGTTGTGAGAGTAGCTGGAATCGCTGTCAGTTTTAGCTTCTCTCCAAATTCAGTAATGATTGTTGAGGGGTAGTCAACTTCAGTCTTTTGCTTTTGTGTGGCAGCTAGCTGAACCGACTGAATTGGAACAGCTGGAAGATTTTGTTCAGCTCCTGATGGAAATAATCTGAGCTTAGGAAGAGCTCCAGGAGTGGCAGCTGGCTTGGTCTTCTGCAACCTTGGTTTCTTCAGTACTACAAGAGAAGGGGTCTTCTCCGAATCATTGGTAGATAAGACCAGTTTTCTTTTGGATTTGGGAGCAGCTGCTGGTTTAACCTTGTCTGTTTTCTTGGCCTTAGCAGCTGGTTTATCAATGCATGTCTTCTTCGGCTAAACCTTGGCAGAAGATCTTGAACTTGATAACTGAAGAGAGAGATACTAGAAATATCCGTGAGTCCTCAAGTAGCCTGCTCAGTTCAACGTGGTAGTTAACTGCCTCTGCCCAAAATATTTGAGAAATACAAGAATCAGCTAGCATTATTCTCGCTTCCTCCTTAAGAGTTTGATTTCTTCGTTCAGCTACACCATTATGTTGTAGTGTTCTTGCAGCTGAGAACGCATGCCTAATTCTTAAGTTTTAAAAAAAATTGAGACAAAGTTTGACTGAAAAATTCAGTTCCACGGTCGGATCTTATTCTGTCAATCCCTACTGAATTTTCATTAAAAGTCTTTTAAAGAGTTTTATCAGTTGTAAAGCAATTTGATCCTTTGATTTTAGAAAAATGACCTAAGTAAATTTTGAGAAATCTTCAACAATCACGAGAGTGTATTTCATTTCCCCTAAGTTCATGACTGGTATTGGACCAAGTAAGTACATATGCATCAGTTCCAAGCATCGGGTTGAAGATTTACTTCCTTTGGTTTTAAAAGAGGATCTAACTTGCTTCCCGAACCGACAAGCTGAACAAATTTTATCTTTTGAAAAATCACATTTAGGCAGACCAATTACCAGCTCGTGTTTACTCAGTTGTGCAATGGCTTTGAAGTTTAGATGGTTCAATCTTTTGTGCCACAGCCAGTTTTGAGATTGATTAGAAGCTACGAAGCAAACTGGCTTATCGAGTGACTTGCTCCAACTCAATTTGTAAGTGTTTCCACATCTTTTTCCTGTCATGATTATATCACTAGTTGCATTTCTAACTGAACAATCATGTTTATTGAATTCAACTGAATTATTATTATCGCATAGTTGACTCATGCTGATTAAGTTATATTTCAAATTGTCAACAAGTAATACATTATTGGTGATAATATTACCATGGATAAGATTACTCTTACCCACGGTTTTACCTTGTGAGGCATCCCCAAAACTTATCTTGGGACCAGAATATTTGATCAGTTCAAATATCAGTTCAGCTTTTCAAGTCATACGTCTCGAACATCCATTGTCCAAGTATGAGACTGAATCTTTTATCAATTTAACTGTAACCTGCAATCACAAATAATGAATAAATTTGGTACTCAAATCTATTTGGGTCCAAAACTGATTAATCATTTGGGAACCCGGATTTGGATCAGTCTAACTGATCTACCAGCTTCTCTGTTCCAGATAACCTTTCCTAATTTGTGTGTGACATGTGATTGCGGTGATGATGATACAACATGTGTTTGTCTCTTTTATCCTTATTGTTCATCCGATATCGCTTTTGAATTGGCTTGCTATTATAATAATTGTAATAGCCTCTTGATGAATTTCGTTTACCATAACTGGACTTCTTTGATGACCAGTTGCACAATTCAGCTGAACTCTTGGGACTGTACCAAATTCCATAACGCTTAGAACGTTTTCAAATGATTTTTCAAGTGATTTTTCTATCGGCTTACTGAACTCAGGATTCTCATGTACCATTATTGATTTAACAAAGTGAATATACTTCCATTTTCTTGTATTCAGTTTTTGTATTGTACCACTGGTTGAGGGTTAATCTTGACTATTGAAGTCCAGACAAGTTTTATCTCCAACTGGTTTTTGTGACCCTTGCATTTCATTCAACGTAACTGATAACTTATTCCAAGCCTGAATTACTTCAGTTAGTTTAGAGTTTTATAGTCTCAGCTGCTGAATCAAGTAATTGCTTTCTCTGTTTTTAGCTATCAGCTTAACAATCTCTTCTTTGATATTTATGCTTTCAACTGATTTAGAGCTATCAGCCGTGTTAGTTGAGGGGCATTTTTCTTTGCTTTAGCTTCCTCAAAAGAGATAGCTGGCTTGCGGTGCTCATTTACCATATCAGGCAGTGTATAAATAAGCTCTTCTCATTTAAAATCGGTTGATCTAAAGTCAAATACCTGATCACTATTGGACTCCAGCTCAGCATCATCAGCCATGAGGCATTTCACCTCCTCTTCATCACTTGATCTGCTTGAGTTCTCAGTTTCAGATGCTTCACTATCAGAGTCAGCCCATTTAGGCTCGTTCTTTTCGGTTACCAAAGCTTCATTCTTCTTCCTGGATGACTTCTTCTCATCCTTGAATCTTCTTCTGTTCTCAAAAGGTCTTTTTACCCTTCTTAACTAATATTCTGCTGTACTTTTTGGCTTTGGACAATCATCATTGAAATGCTCAGTTTTTTCGCAGTTGAAGCACGCATTAGGTTCTTCTTTAGATTCATTTATGTGATAGTTTCTTTGAAAAGAACCTTGATTCTTTCTCATAAACTTTCCAACTTTCTCACAAACAATGACATTGCATCGTTGCTTAGCTGTTCTGCTGATTTCTTAACTGAAACTATTAGTTCCAGTTTCAGTGCGCTTAGAGTAGTTGTGACTGGTTGAATTGTTTGCTCGCCTACTATGGTTTGCATCTCAAATTCATAGGCTTTTAGATCTGGAAATAGGTCATATAATTGCATCTTGTTCAAATCTTTAGATTCTCTCATAGCAATTGTTTAACATCTCACTCCTTGGTAAGGCCACGCATTACTTTTAGGGCAATCTCTTTATTTGAGTGCACTCTTCCAAGTGCATTTTGTGCATTCACTATTCTTTTGTCTCTTCATCTAAATCACACATCGATTCTCTGGCTTTCATCTTGATGTTATCAAATTTCTGAACAGCAACTGAAACCTTGTTTTCTTTTGTCTGCTCATTTCCTTCACAAAGCTGGATTAGTTTTTCCCATATTTCCTTAGTTGATTTACACATTTTGATTTTGCTAAATATGTTTTTGTGTTTTTGTCCAGAGTCTTATACAAGATGTCTATGGCAACATTATCCAAGTCATCCTTTCTCTTATCTTCTGAGGTCCATTCATCTTGTGGCTTCTCTGTTCGATATGGTGCTCCATCAGTAAGACGAACAACTGTGTTTGCTTTCATTATCTTCATGGGCTCATCTGTTATGACATACCACATGTCTTCGTCCTGAGCAACTAGATGAGCATGCATTCTTATCTTCCAATCATCAAACTCTTCCCTGGAGAACATGAAAATCTTGTTGAATGAAGACATGATAATCTATATCAGTTTGAGCGTGAAAGTATTCAAGACAAGATTAACCGCTCTGATACCACTTGATAAGATTAGTTAAGGTAGTTTAAGTGTTTAGAAGGTAGAGTTGAATAAATATTTATGATTTTTTATTCTTTTTCCAAATATGAATCAGTTTTTTGAGGAACTGATCTTAAAATCTTGTTTGTCGATATAAAACAGTTGACTGATAAAAGTGCGGAAATAGTCTAAAATATAGATTGAATACTGAGGAATGATGTAATGTAAAACTGAAAGAATAATTGAAATGAACACACGAATTTTTACGAAACTTTGGAGACTTCAGATGCTACGTCACCCCTTCTATCACAAGGATAGATTTTTACTAAAATACTTTGATATATTACAACATATTGTGATAATCCACTTCCGTTAGTCTTACACACTGCAAAATCGAAACTCTTAGTCTATCAACGTTTATACAATGATTAACTGAATCGCTCTAATTGGTAGCCTGAATGCTACGAATAAATACAATGAATTTAGAGCCGAGTTTGCGATCTATAAACTTGAGAAACTACTTGTGAAAAGTATCGCAACTGATTGAAGATTATAGTTTGATTGTTTCATTGTTTTAACTATCCTTCTTCAACTGATTCGATCAGCTATATATAGTTTTCGATCTCAACGGTCGTATTGAATGCATTTAATGAAAAATATTCGTTGAATCATCATCTAGTTACTTTATCAAACAGTAGTGCGAGGTATTCAGACTGTTCAGATTCATTTGTTTTGCTTTGATACACTCTGTCAGTCTGTCACCTGTCAGTTTGTCTGCTGATACTTCAGCGGATGACGTGGCCAACTGATTAGAAGTCAACTGATCAGCCGATCACTTCAGTTGGAAATTATCAGTTCTAACTGATGTCATATCAGTTACGAATACTTCAGTTGATAAGGTTTTCCTAGTTCAGCTCAAATGAAGTCTTTAGTTACGATTACTCGATTTGTTTCATCAGTTAGGTTCTTTAGTTATCTTACGCGGATTAACTTGTCAAACTCTGAAACTTATAATATTTTAAAATCTTGTATCGTGAAAATAATTCGGTGGTGTTTCCACTTTGTAGAGAGGTGTTTGCCTAGCAACTCCGATTAATATTGTTCTCATTCTAATATCTTTACATAAGATTAAGATTCATTTGGAGAAATCTCGTTCAACAATTTAAGGTAATTCTTCTTCAAATTCTTTTGAAAAAAATTCTCTCTTTGATGTTTAAATTCCAACCCCTGAATCAAGATAGGTGGCAAAATATTTTACTTTATATTGTTCATATAACATTTTTATTATAACATCTTAAAGAAGGCGACTGATAAGAATAACGAACCAAAATAATTGCTTGATCGACTGAACCATTGCCTTTAGTATGGTGAAGAGAATAGAAGACCAATTGACACTAATGCCTTTGATAAGCACAGTTTTACACATTATTTATCGAATTCTTATCATAATTTTTATGTTAAAAATTTGAACGAGTATTTTTATCCACTCGATAAATATGCAAAAATTAGTTATTATTTGTTTTTTTATTCGTTTGTAAGATAGTATAGATAGCAAATATGTATATGTTTATGCTTTTGTAAGCAAAACATTTTTTTAAAAGAGGACCAACAAAGCATATAATGACAAATCACTGAGATGTATTCATTTATCTAATAAATCTCGTATTGTCTATTCCCAAATTAGCTTTTTCTCCATTAATTCAATATCATTTATAATTTTTTGAGTAAAACCATTTAGGAAGCACAGCATTGTTGGTCTCGTAATTTTTGTAACTTTGAGATTTTGATCCATTATGTTTTTGAATCTCAGTTTTAGTATTTTAAGTTCTTGTTTTTGGAAATTTTAGTCTTTTTTTATCGAAAATTTTAATGTGACATCATACACGTCAGAGCAAGCATGTGGATGTATATATAAACTAAAACTGAAATTTTCACAATATAAAATATCAAAATTGCAAATACATAGAAATATAGGAACTAAAATACAATTTTCCATATCATTATAACTTATTTGAATTTAGTCTCCACAAAATCTCGAGCATTTAAGTAATTATTTAATATAACTGATTATTTAAATTTGAATTTTACAATATTTTATTCTTAATGAGTGTGACAGTTGGCTAATATGCGTATGTTTATATAAGCTCAAATGTCATCTTTACTATATCATAAAATAATTATGTTTTTCAACTATTTTTCTCTCATAATTAAACTAATGATAACTAAACACATCATATTGATCTAATAACAATTACAAAATCAATAACGATACAATTTAAATATTTTAAACAATATAACAATTCAAGCGTTACGTTAGTTTATATGGATTGCAATTTTTTAATTTAAAATTGAAATAAATTATCATTTCAAATAATAAAAACACAAGTGAAAAGATTTTATTTTACCACAAAATTTGAATATATTGATTGATGGGTATTTTGTTTTTTAACCTTGTTCAACTATTTAATTAAGAAAACGACTTCTTCACGTCTATCTGAAGTGTTTCAAATACACATGAGGAGATCATTTTCTTAATTAAATAGTTGATCGAGGTAATTTTACAAATTTTCCTCATGGGATTAATCACTAGTTCCGCACAACCCTTTCCTGGAAATGAAATCGTGTATTCTAACCAAAGATATTTTTTCTAAAAATATAAAACATAATATAACATAATTTTGTTAAAATTTTAAAATGGTAGGTATAATCAAATTCAATCAACGATATTAGATAAATAAAAACTTGAAAAATACGTTAATATTTTTTAAAAAAGAAAATTGCATTAAAAACACCTTAGGACTTCCAACAAACACTCTGCGCGCATGAATAAGGAGTTCTCGGAAGAGGTAACTACTCCATCATTTTGGGTTACAATAACAAGATAATTTTGTTGGATCTCGGTTTTCTACGCGCCCAAATGCAGAGGAAGTTTAAAATTTTTTATTTTATTTTGATAATCAAAATATATTTGTGTTTGGACACTTGTATGGTTTAATGAATCAACATTCAAAGGGCATAAGAATTTTATACCTTTAGTGATTAAATCACTTGGCTCCAACTAATCCGGTATTACGGATCTATCTCTTGATGAATCCCTACGAAATTTCTTCAAAATTTCCTTTGTTTATTCTTCTAATTAGGTCCACGACTAGATGGTTTGATCCACTTCTAAATTGCACTAGAAATTTAGAATATATTTTTCGTTGATATCGAAAATTCGATAGGCGGCTCAATCTCCTTTTGCAAAGAGGGTGGCCGAAATATTGTGGGGAGAAGGAGGAGGTTTTTCGAAAATTATGGTGTGTTATGGAGGCTAGGGTTTAAGTCTCCTACTTAAATAAAGCCTCCATGACCTAATTACCATAAAATAATACATGGGCTTGTTAAATAATATTAATGAGCTTGATTAATTAATTAGACTAGTCCAACTAGTTTAATTAATCAAAGTCCATTAAAACTTTAATTATTTAATATGTTGGATTTTTACTCCTACAAGCCCATTAAACACACTTCTCACTATATTTAATTTATTATTTAATAAACTCAACTTTTGAGCTTAATAAATTAAATCCTTTATAAATTCAACATTTGAATTTATTATTAAAATTTTAAATTCAACTCCTTGAATTTTATCACATCCAAAATTTAATTTTTAATAAACCCAACTTTTGAGTTTAATAAATTAACTCTCAAATTTTTTAAATTCAACCATTTGAATTTATTCTCTCCATATTTCATAAATTCAACTTCTTGAATTTACTATCTCATAAATTCAACTCATTGAATTTATTTTTCTCAAAATTTAATTATCATAAATTCAACTCCTTGAATTACTATATCATAATATAAATTCAACTCTTTGAATTTATTCTCTCAACGGGAACAAATGATCCAGTGCTTGTGTGACCCTCAATGGTTCATGGATACAGCTAGCCGTGCGTTCATAACTTTTTGTGATTCAGAATAATATTTATTCTTATTCGGGCTTACCCTAGTTAGCCCCATTCTTTTCATCAACACCTTGATTAAGAATGTCAGAACTCATTTCTGATTGCACCCATCGGATCATGGTAAGATCGTCTAGTAGCATCGCCCCATGATCCCCTGGGTATCACTGATAGTGCCTACAAGAATCAGTCGATTATGATTAACGTACAGTACGGTCCCTTCATCTCATATATCCCGATCGAATCTGCAACTATTGGTTCATCGAGGGTTGCATAATAATTCGATAACTATGTGATAACTAAAAATAGTGGCATCGCATGTACGGTTGGACAACTCCTTCTCTGACGTACATCTCATACTCTGGCCAGAGATTCTATGCACTATAATTTAATCAGATCACATAGGATATCCACACCCGCAGGTGTGTGGTGAATCCCCGACTACAATGCACTGGCTCCTATATGTGTCGCAACTGTACCCAACCTCGCCACCTGATGACTCTCCTGGAGCCGGTAAATGAGTCAAAGCACAGCCCTAACATATAGAGCCTCAGTGTTGTCTCGGGTCGTAAAGACTAATGTAAGGCTCGAGATTTATTAGTCTTCATTGATGTGATATTCGGAAGATATGAGTATGCATGATATGTAATGAGAGGCACTGAATGAGATTATGAAGGGTTGCATAAAGTCTAGACCGCACCCGCGCTACGAACAAGACCGCACCCGCGGTTGATGGACAGAGAGTTGGAGATTAATTACAGAAGTGACACCGCACCCGCGGTGAAGAAGTACCGCACCCGCGGTGCATGGCCAGGAGGGTATGAAAGTTGCTACTGGAGATTGAGCGCACCCGCGGTGCTAGACAGACCGCACCCGCGGTGTTGTACCAGTAGGGTCAGCGCACCCGCGTTAAAAGACAGAGCGCACCCGCGGTCCAAGCTTCGGGGAAAGTTGATGCATATCAATACATGGAGCGCACCCGCGGTGCAAAAGTGAGCGCACCCGCGGTACGACGTGCAGTACGAAGGTTTAGCCATTTGTTTGACATGCAATTGAGATATATATATATGTATTGATTCTCACGATTTCAGCAGAAGAAATCGTGGGTTTTCCTTCAGCAAATTTCTTAAAGCTTTTCTTATCTTCAAATACGGATTTTGGGATATCCGTGTATCAGAAGTCGAATCCGAACGCAGTATCGTACTCCTTTCGCTACGAGCTATACTAGGACGTAAGTTTTATTAAGTTTTGAGATGATTTGGAAACATGATATTGTTCGAATTGAATATGAACAAGATATGGTGTCTCTGATATAGTAGGCATCGCATAATTGAAGTCAGATCGCAGAACAGACTGTCTATGCAATTTTTATGATTTTCGAAAGATATTAATTGAGATTTGATATCAGAGTAGTGTTGTTACTGATGTTAAGTGTACCGATATTGAGATTATGAATTGTATTGATATTGATTATGAATTCTTGTAGTATCTCTGTGATTTTGAGATAGACGGGGTTATCGTGACTGTATTGTTATGCCGTCGAAACATCAGTAGATTGATATTGATCAGATTCAGTAATGATTTCGATTGTATCGTGATATCATTGATATGAATTAGATTGTACCTTGTTCAGATATGGATCAGATTATATACCGATTTGAGTATTGATCAGAACAGGTCTTGAATTGAGTTATATACTGATATGGTATTTATATGATTGTCATTATCAGATTGGATATGGATAGATTGGAATAAAAGACTTCGTCTTCATCAGACCGAGAAGAGAAAGGTATAAATGGATGTCAATTGGGAGATCGACTTGAGTTAGATTTAACTCGAGTTTCCCTAAACCACATACTTGTATGGTATTGTTTTTATACCTTTGTGTTTTAATGAGTATGTTTATTCGATTGAATTAGAAGTAGGAAGCAGAGAGCTATTAAGTAAGAGTCACTGACAGAGGGGTTAGATTTTGACAGACTTGTCACTGACCCATTGCACATTGTCAGAATAGGCTTAGTCTTGGTAGATACGCCAAGGCACTGGACGTTTGGTGTATCGATGTGCTTAAGATACAGATATTGTGCTTATTGTAGATTATTCGATACAGCTAGACCAAAGTCCAGAAATAAGAACGTACCGCCACTGCGACTGGTGGTAGTAGGTGGGAGACTTGTTACGTTCTTATTCACCGGGATCCCTAGACTAGATTAGAATGAGAGATGAGTCGAGTCTTGGATATTGAGACTAGAATTTGATTTACAGATCCGTATTGATTTATGTTTCGTAGATTACGATTCATGTTTTATTTACAGACTGGTATTGATACATGTTGCCTGATTATGCTACATGTGATAAGATATAATTCATGTTTTTATGTTAATTCAGTTAACTGCATGTATACATTATTTATACTGGGATTTATTCTCACCGGAGTATCCGGCTGTTGTCTTATTTGTATGTGTGCATGACAACAGGTGGGACAAGATCGGGGTCAAGAAGATGATGAGAGAAGATGAGTTAGAGTGGTGATGCCGGACTTATTGTAGACTTGGTTTAACACTTGAAATTAACTAGTTTGAATAATTGTTGTACATTACTTTTATACTGAGATGTATATTAGTTAAATTCCATTACGTTCCGCACTTACATTTGTAAAAAGAAAAATTTTTAGACCCTGTTTATCTTAATTGATAATTAAATCCCAAAGATGACTAAGAAAATGATTAGCGTCCGGGTCCCCACAACAGGTGGTATCAGAGCAGATAGATCCTTTAGACTGAGATAGAAGAGAATGAGCGGGGTAGATTGAGTTATCTTTCCTTGCATGTGTTTGCTAGCATGAGATTTATTTTAATGTTGACTTACATTGTGTGTGCTAGCATGACATTATGCTTTACTGCTTTAAAATACATGTTATCTAATTATCTGATTTGAATTGGTAATATGTATTATTGAGTATGAATCAGATTTGATTCTTGATCAGCAGTAAGATGATCAGAGAAAGATTGGAACAGATTTGTAGTATTTGAGTACTAAAGTTTTGATAAGCAGATATACCTCCACGGAGAATTCCAGAAAGGGGTAGTGCGTCAACTGAACAGATAGATGTATCAGAAACTCGGATGGAAATACAGTTGGAAGAATTTCAGTTATTTCAGCCGCCGATTCTGAGTGGTGTCGAGACGTCTGAAGATTGTGAGAATTGGTTTGATGACATAGAAATACTGTTTGATTTACTTGATTATTCAGATGAGCAGAGAATTAAACTGATATTCCACCAGTTACGAGAGACTGCCAGAAGTTGGTGGATTACATGTAAAAGAATGCTAGAACAGAGAGGTACAGTGATTTCGTGGGAAATATTCAAAACTGAATTTTATCGAAGATTTTTCTCAGTTTCGTACCGGGAGGACAAGAAGCAGAGTTTGAGAATTTGAGACAAGGTCAACTGAATATTGAAGGATATGTTACTAAATTCTCTACTCTACTGCGTTTTGCTCCTCATGTAATTGGGAATGATGAAGCTGTAGCGGATCAGTTCATCAGAGGATTGAACTCGGAGATAGTTGCATTGATGAATATGCAGCGACCTTACCATTTTGTTGATGCCTTGAGTAGAGCGAAGAGAGCGGAGGCGAGTCTGATTAGACAACTAAAAAGGGTGTGTGCGATGCAACCCCAGACACAGCAATCCCCTCTCCGATTTGATCGCGGCAGTACGAGTGGAAAGCAAGATTTGTTGAAAGCTCGAAAGAAGCCATTCAAGAAGTTAGGGAGCAGATTGAGTGGTTCGTCTAGCTCCAGTGGTTCTAGCCCGAGTTATACTGGAGTATATTGCAGAACTTGCGGAGGGAGACATTCCACAGAGCAATGCCAGGGAGTGACTGGTAGTTGCCGTATTTGTAGACAGCCGGGACAACTTGCTAGAGTTTGTCAAGTTCTTGAAGATTTTAGGGAGCAGAAGACTGAGGAACAGACACTAGACACACCTGATGATAGAGTGGCAGGTACTATTTTTTTTAATGATTATATTGCATAGGTATTGATATATACTAATGCATTCCTTACGATTATCTTTGACTGAGTTGCATTGAGATATGCTGTATCTGTTGAGTCTGATTGTACTGTAGTATTGATTCCCTTACTTTTTGGGAAAGAAAGATTGATATCAGAGATTTCTGTGAAATATTGTATACTACAGTAAGATGAGAATAAGATTGAGTTAGATTATGATGTACTTGTGTTTTCTAAGTTGACTGCATTATTGATATTAATATGCTGAACAAGTACAGAATTATGATAGATTCCATTCAGGAGAGTATAAGATTCAAACCAGATATGGTTGAGTAGAGATTCCACAGTAAGGATTCTAGATCTAGAATTCCTTTGATATTTGTATTGTCTATGACTCGATTGATACAGAAAGGAGCAGATGGTATCCTTATGTATTCAGTAGATGTACTGAAATCGAGCCTATCATTGGCAGATTGCCAGTGATGTACGAGTTGGCTGATAATTGCCAGATAAGATTTCAGATTTGATTTATATCAGAAAGATAGATTTCAGAATTGAATTGATACCAGGTACTGGTTGTATTTTAGAATTCAATACAGAATGATATTGAATGTACAGAATGACACTAAAAGAATTGAAAGATCAGTAGAAGAGTACGGGCCAGGAGTTACATTTGATTTAGTGTTTCTCAATGGCATATTTCAGTATGTTCAGAGATATTCTGATGATTTCATGCTTGTTGTATCTATGATAGCTTGATATACTTACAGCATCTGATTGACTGAATCGAATATCTGAAGATTGTATTGAATACTCTGAGAACTGTGAATATTGTATACAGAAATTATTAAGATAAGAATCTTGCTTGAAACAGATTGTAGTCAGATTAAGCGATATTTGAAGTTAATATACCGATTGATTTTGACACAGTTGAGATTGTGATCAGTGACTCAGAACGATACCGATATCAAAAAGATCAGAAATTTCAGAAATGTCAGAAATTTATTTTTGTCTGAGTTGACAGATTATCTTATCCGATTATGTTTTGAACTGCTTGGAAATTGTTAGCTTCTAGATAAGTATTTGATACAGATTGTATGGTTTGGGGGCATGTCATCTTTGCAGATAATATAGCAGTTGATCTGGGCAACGTGAAGATGTAATCGATTATTCAAACCGAATAAAAACTGAATTCGAGAATTACGGCAGTTCAGAGATTTAACCAGAATGTTCAGAACTTAAGTTCGATAATCAGAGCAGAACATCGATCAGAGTGGCAGATATGTGATTTTTACTGTATGAGAATGATTATCTTGTGATGTCAAATATTTCAGAATTGCACGACAGAATTTGATATCGATAGTCAGAATCGAATACCAGGTAGGTATATTTTTTTATATATATTATTAACTGATTTGTTTGTACCAAATACTTCGAATCTGAAATGACAGATAGTGTCAAAAACGCACCGTAGTGGATTCAGTTTTCATTTTGGTGATTGAGAATGTATGATATTCAAGCAGATAGTTTTGACATAGACAGATTAAATTAGTTGTGACAGAATTTGTAATGAAATGTTGGCAGAATTTGTACTGAAATGTCTGAATCGCCAATAAATGAAGATAGAAAGATAGAGATCAGAAGAGTTATTACAGAATTGGTATATTTCTGACTAGACATGGGGAGTATAATTCGATGAATGTCGTAAGGAGATCACTATATTACTTTCCAGATTGTGATATGATATGATTGTGATTGACAGATTGTTCAATCTATATCTATTAGTTTGTACAAGATGACGTACAAACATGACTAGAGGACAAAGATCGATGTCAAAGAAATGGTCAGATTGACCAGAATGTAGAACTAGACTATATCAGATTGTGATTTTGATTGAGTTTGTATTTGTGGCAGAACGTACCATGAACTCATTCATATATTATCCACCGACTGACAGATAGCCAGAGCGTACTATCCGGATATTGAGAGATATCCAGAGAGCTGCAGTGCTGGATGCTAGCACCAGTTAAGATGACATATTGTCGCTGTGTGAATTATTGTACGATAATAATTAGCAGATAACCAGATGGATAATGAAATAGTTACAGACGATACATTGTACAGTGAGTACTGCAGATTTCTTTGGTATAAGAATAATATCTCGGAGATACCTGAGATAAGATCTGATACGGTCAAAGATATGACAAAGAAAATGCAGCTAATTCAGAAGAGAATGAAGATAGCACAGACCAGACAGATTTAATACGCCAACGTCGGATGATGACGATTGGTATTTGGGGCCGAAGATTTAATATATCCTTGACTGGGATAAACAGATCTGATATCAGCTAATGACATTGCTTTGGTATGAGCTGTTGATTGGTATATACGGATATTGTATAGCCAGTATTGTGAGATTGATTCGGTCAGAGTTATTTCGAAGGGTAGTATGATACTATGCTCTTGAATTATTATTCCAATTTAGAATCACAGATCCGTACAAGAAAGATATTTCAGAATGAAGACTATTCTATTATTGAAAATACAGTAAGTTGACAGGGCCTCAAAGAGACTATCTGAAAGACAGAATCTGATATGAGATTAAGATTTCAGAATGGACTCATTGAGATGAGTTTTTGATTTAAACTCTGTATACATTCCTTCTAATATGTCTGAATTGATTACTTGCGATTTCGAGGACGAAATCATTTCTTAGATGGGAAGAAATGTAAGGCTCGAGATTTATTAGTCTTCATTGATGTGATATTCAGAAGATATGAGTATGCATGATATGTAATGAGTGGCACTGAATGAGATTATGAAGGGTTGCATAAAGTTTAGACCGCACCCGCGCTACGAACAAGACCGCACCCGCGGTTGATGGACAGAGAGTTGGAGATTAATTACAGAAGTGACACCGCACCCGCGGTGAAGAAGTACCGCACCCACGGTGCATGGCCAGTAGGGTATGAAAGTTGCTACTGGAGATTGAGCGCACCCGCGGTGTTGTACCAGTAGGGTCAGCGCACCCGCGTTAAAAGACAGAGCGCACCCGCGGTCAAAGCTTCGGGGAAAGTTGATGCATATCAATACATGGAGCGCACCCGCGGTGCAAAAGTGAGCGCACCCGCGGTGCGACGTGCAGTATGAAGGTTTAGCCATTTGTTTGACATGCAGTTGAGATATATATATATATGTATTGATTCTCACGATTTCAGCAGAAGAAATCGTGGGTTTTCTTTCAGCAAATTTCTTAAAGCTTTTCATATCTTCAAATACGGATTTTGAGATATCCGTGTATCAGAAGTCGAATCCGAACGCAGTATCGTACTCCTCTCGCTACGAGCTATACTAGGACGTAAGTTTTATTAAGTTTTGAGATGATTTGGAAACATGATATTGTTCGAATTGAATATGAACCAGATATGGTGTCTCTGATATAGTAGGCATCGCATAATTGAAGTCAGATCGCAAAACAGACTGTGTATGCAATTGTTATGATTTTCGAAAGATATTAATTGAGATTTGATATCAGAGTAGTGTTGTTACTGATGTTAAGTGTACCGATATTGAGATTATGAATTGTATTGATATTGATTATGAATTCTGGTAGTATCTCTGTGATTTTGAGATAGACGGGGTTATCGTGACTGTATTGTTATGCCGTCGAAACATCAGTAGATTGATATTGATCAGATTCAATAATGATTTCGATTGTATCGTGATATCATTGATATGAATTAGATTGTACCTTGTTCAGATATGGATCAGATTATATACCGATTTGAGTATTGATCAGAACAGGTCTTGAATTGAGTTATATACTGATATGGTATTTATATGATTGTCATTATCAGATTGGATATGGACAGATTGGAATACAAGACTTCGTCTTCATCAGACCGAGAAGAGAAAGGTATAAATGGATGTCAATTGGGAGATCGACTTGAGTTAGATTTAACTCGAGTTTCCCTAAACCACATACTTGTATGGTATTGTTTTTATACCTTTGTGTTTTAATGAGTATGTTTATTCGATTGAATTAGAAGTAGGAAGCAGAGAGCTATTAAGTAAGAGTCACTGACAGAGGGGTTAGATTTTGACAGACTTGTCACTGACCCATTGCACATTGTCAGAATAGGCTTAGTCTTGGTAGATACGCCAAGGCACTGGACGTTTGGTGTATCGATGTGCTTAAGATACAGATATTGTGCTTATTGTAGATTATTCGATACAGCTAGACCAAAGTCCAGAAATAAGAACGTACCGTCACTGCGACTGGTGGTAGTAGGTGGGAGACTTGTTACGTTCTTATTCACCGGGATCCCTAGACTAGATTAGAATGAGAGATGAGTCGAGTCTTGGATATTGAGACTAGAATTTGATTTACATATCCGTATTGATTTATGTTTCGTAGATTACGATTCATGTTTTATTTACAGACTGGTATTGATACATGTTGCCAGATTATGCTACATGTGATAAGATATAATTCATGTTTTTATGTTAATTCAGTTAACTGCATGTATACATTATTTATACTGGGATTTATTTTCACCGGAGTATCCGGCTGTTGTCTTGTTTGTATGTGTGCATGACAACAGGTGGGACAAGATCGGGGTCAAGAAGATGATGAGAGAAGATGAGTTAGAGTGGTGATGCCGGACTTATTGTAGACTTGGTTTAACACTTGAAATTTAGAAGTTGAACCTTAAACTAGTTTGAATAATTGTTGTACATTACTTTTATACTGAGATGTATATTAGTTAAATTCCATTACGTTCCGCACTTACATTTGTAAAAAGAAAAATTTTTAGACCCTGTTTATCTTAATTGATAATTAAATCTCAAAGATGACTAAGAAAATGATTAGCGTCCGGGTCCCCACAACTAATGGTGTACAATCATAACCACAGACTTATCCTCTCGATGAATGATAAACACTTGGAAAATCCGAGGGAGGGTTGTTTGGTATAATCATAATATGAATACTCATCTGCATGTTTGGACATCTCTATGCCCTTACCTAGAAACGCAGTACACAACATCACAGATGTTATTCTCGAACTCAAGCGACCTTTATCATGATTTAGGTGGCTGAATCGACTAGGAACGAATTTAGATCATACAGTGTTTACAAACGAGTTTCAACATCGAATTGCGATTTATTTGTATTAAAGTATAATCAAGGTCTTTATCTATGTTTGATAACATGGGTATACAGATAAACAAATAACAAACCACGAAATAATAAATTATATTAAAATAAAGATTGTTAATTACAACTGAGTCAATAAAATCCCTAGCCAACAGTTGGCTTGCAGGGCATCTACTCTAACAAATTTAGCCGTGGTTTTTTTAAAGAATCTATTTTTTTTAGTGTATAATAAGGGTATTAATTCCTTGTTCATCCACATTATTTTTATGTGTGATTTTGGGTTTTGTTTTGTATATTTTGTTATGCTTTTGCTTTTATCTGTTCATGCATTGGAAGGATTTGCATTAATTTAGAGACCGAGTTTTTCTTTGATATTTCAGGTTGATTGTTGAAGTATTGAGTGAAAGCCTCCATCTTGATAGCAGCAATGCCCGAAAAAAAACCGAGACCGACTGGTACAGACAACAATGGTGAAGACATCATTAGTAATTTACCTCAAACCTCATATTCTATCCGCAAAGTATGCTCCACGAACGTCCGTGTTGTACAATATAGATATCAATGAGAAAACGTGGTTTTCACCGAAAAGGGCGAGGAAGAAGAGTGTCGTTAACTTTGTAGACAAGATTCTCCTCTTTTCCCAGAATGCAACCATAAAAAGCTTCCATTTGTCGTGTTCGCAAAGTACAACCCTAGTCAAATTATATAATTAGATTTCTGCAGTATTAATGAGAAATGCTGAGGATTTGAAAATAGATTATCACCATCAAGGAGTTATTTTGCCCCCGTTGCCTTTTTTATTGCATGTCGTTGAGTAGACTGAAACGAGTGATATGTCATGTACCATGACCAAAGCGTGAAACAATCGACGTTATTCAATAATCGTAAATCACCAAACAATAAATCTCGTAGCTAAATATAACCAAAATCAATATATTTCATTAACAACTTGAAATAATATCGTTTTTACAAGCCTAAATTTCCAACATAATAGTGAATAAAACAAATATGAATGCGGAAGCATTTTATTACTGAAGGATCGTCTGCCTAGCACCTTGTGGTGCTTCAAACAAAATATTCTCCAAGAGCTGCAATGGCTCGTGTTCTAAGAATGTTTTCACCGATGAATTAGATCGAGTTTGGAGTTAAAACCAAGCGGAAAACTCTCGAAATAATCATTCTTTAAGAAACGCTCATAAATTTTATGGATTTTAATCTCGTGTAGCTGATTAACTGAAGATAAAGGGGATCAGTTCTCAAATGTATCAGTTCAGTTATGGTGAGAACTGAACTGATAATACTCGAACTGATCAAGTCAGTTTAAAGCAAGGGGTTAACAGTTAAAGTACACAAAATATGTTTATGGATGTTCGGAAACTTCAACTGCTCCTACGTCATCCATTCTACCACCTCGGGTAGGATTCACTGGAAAACATTGATCTATACAATACTTTGTACAAACCCACCCAGCTAGGACTTACACTACTGCCTAAACTGAACTCCTAGACTAGACTGAAGGCAGAAACTTCCAGTCAACACTTCTTTAATGTCTATGCGAGAAAGACTACATACACAAGTTTAACGTCTTTGTGCAAGACTGTATTTGAGTGGTGATGTGTGTGTGTGTGAGAACTGATCTCTGAACACTATCCGAAAGTTTTCTCACACACTGAGGGAAATATGCTTCTAATCTAAGCTGATAACACGTTGAAGTGTTCACTCGACTGAGCTGAATGCTTCTCTCTTAAGCTGATATGACTTTGAAGCGAGCCCTTCTCATTTCTCTCTTGTGTTGTATATATCTTGTTCTTGTTCTTCACTGATCTTCACCTTCTATTTATAGGCGCGAAGTTTGATCGTACAGTGAGACTCAATTATTGTATCCGTTGCATTTTGAATCTGTTCCTCGAAATTTGTCTTGTTCTTTTTGGAACACTTTTGTCTTTAAGCTCTGATGCAACATCCATTATTGTCCTTTGACTGGACAAAATTTATTGTACCTTTACGCACAGCTGTATCCCACTTAGTTCAGCTTATCTTGATCTGCAACTGATTCTTCCTAACTGATGTTCTGAACTGGTTAGTTGAACTGGTCTTCAGTTGGTCTGGTGAAATCAGTTGACTCGTCAGTTGATTTGATTTCACTCTTGTTCAGTTGAATTGATCTCAGTTGGGCTCTACATGAGTTGAACACTCCTTCGGCTGGCCAGGCTTCTGAGGTTCTTCTGGTGAACCACCTATCAACTGAACAATCAGTTGAATTTATTTACGGCTCTTCAGTTGAACTTGTTCAGTTTGGTTGATCAGCTGATGCCTTCAGTTGGTGTCTTCGACAGCTTCAGTTTAGGCTCGTAACAGATTATTTCAATTTCAGCTATCTGCGCACTAAGGTAAATTATTAAAAACAAACAAACAAGTTTTGTTAACATCAAAATTAAGATTGCGAACATGAAATGTTCCAACAATCTCTCCCTTTTTGATGATCACAAAAATTGAGCAATTTAATCTAAAAGAAGTTCTCTCAGAAGAGAATTAAAGAAATAAAGAAAAGCTTTGAAAAGTTTTTCAGTTCGAGAAATAGCAGAAAGAGATGCTTCCCCTCAACAACTGAATAAAATAATTTGAAAACAGTTTTTCAGTTCGAGGGATGATTCTAAACAAAACTTCCCCTCAGAAACTGAATGAAAATCTCCCCTTCAAAAATATAATTATTTATGCGATTAACAAAGTTTTAGTATCAATCAAGCACTTTTGACAACAAATCTTAAAATAGCAATTCAGTTATGTCAAGGCTAACTGGATGAACAAGATGTTTATTTAATCAAATAAGCGTCCCTTATATTATACATCTGCACATATCAACCAGTGTAAGGGAAATTGCTAATCCACTAGCATACTTTAAATAACATCAATCATCAGTTAATTTACACATAATAGAACTGAATATACTAACAAGTGGTTGCCTTGAATGCATTGACTGTTCCACAAATTGTGAGTTTCTTCTTCCAGAAGATCAGCTAATTTGCCTTTGAACTTGATCTCTGTGCTGTCTAACTGGTCGAGCTGACTCAAACTGGACTGAACTAGTGCTGAACCGCATTGATCATCTATATTTTATCTGATATGGCAATTAAGCGGTGGTACTACTGATGATTAAGCTCCATTTAACTCATCAGTTTCAGCTGGTAGTTGGGTTTCTTTTAATGATCAGTTGAACAGGTAGACTTGCAACTAAAATCTTTTCTGTAGAGCAGTTTAGTTGAACTGCTGTCAACTGAAGTCAAAAACCTTCAAGCTACTAAAAACAACAATGTTAATGAGTCGAGAGAGGTAGCTACGATGTTAGTTCCAGATTTAAAAATCTTCTCTCTTCTCATAACAAGCATATAAAATATTTAAGAGGATTTTGAAATCCATTTTAAAATATGTTTTAAGATATCAGTTTTCAAATGTCTTTCTTAGAACAGCTAGCTCTGATACCAATTGAAGGATCGTCTGCCTAGTAACTTGTGGTGCCTCAAACAAAATATTCTCCAAGAGCTGCAATGGCTCGTGTTCTAAGAATGTATTCACCGATGAATTAGATCGAGTTTGGAGTTAAAAACAAGCGAAAAACACTCGAAATAATCATTCTTTAAGAAACACTCATAAATTTTATGGATTTTAATCTCGTGTAGCTGATTAACTGAAGATAAGGGGGATCAGTTCTCACATGTATCAGTTCAGTTATGGTGAGAACTAAACTGATAATACTCGAACTGATCAAGTTAGTTTAAAGCAAGGGGTTAACAGTTAAAGTACACAATATATGTTTATGGATGTTTGGAGACTGCAACTGCTCCTACGTCATCCCTTCTACCACCTCGGGTAGGATTCACTAGAAGACTTTGATCTATACAATACTTTGTACAAACCCACTCAGCTAGGACTTAGACTACTGCCTAAACTGAACTCCTAGACTAGACTGAAGGCAGCAACTTCCAGTCAACACTTATTTAATGTCTATGTGAGAAAGACTACATGCACAAGTTTAACGTCTTCGTGCAAGACTGTATTTGAGTGGTGGTGTGTGTGTATGTGAGAGAAATGATCTCTGAACACTACCCGAAAGTGTTCTCACACGCTGAGGGAAATATGCTTCTAATCTATGCTGATAACACATTGAAGTGTTCCTCCGACTTGGCTGAATGCTTCTCTATGACTTTGAAGCGAGCCCTTCTCATTTCTCTCTTGTGTTTTATTTATCTTGTTCTTTTTCTTCACTGATCTTCACCTTCTATTTGTAGGCGCGAAGTTTGATCGTACAATGAGACTCAATTATTGTATACATTGCATTTTGAATCTGTTCCTCGAAATTTGTCTTGTTCTTTCTGGAACACTTTTGTTTTCAAGCTCTGATGCAACGTCCATTATTGTCCTTTGACTGGACAAAAGTTATTGTAACTTTATGCACAGCTGTATCCCACTTAGTTCAGCTTGTCTTGATCTGCAACTGATTGCTCCTTACTGATGTTCTGAACTAGTGAGTTGAACTGTTCTTCAAGTGGTCTGGTGAAATCAGTTGACTCGTCAGTTGAACTGATTTCACTCTTGTTCAGTTGAACTGATCTCAGTTGGGCTCTTCATCAGTTGAACACTCCTTCGGCTGGCCAAGCTTCTGAGGTTCTTCTGCTGAACCCCCTATCAACTGAACAATCAGTTGAATTTATTTACGCCTCTTCAGTTTAACTAGTTCAGTTTGGTTGATCAGCTGATGCTTTCAGTTGATGTCTTCGACAGTTTCAGTTTAGGCTCGTAACTGATTATTTCAGTTGCAGCTATCTGCGCACTAAGGTAGATTATTAAAAACAAACAAACAAACAAGTTTTGTTAACATCAAAATTAAGATTGCGAACATGAAATGTTCCAATAATTACTTTAATCAAATAAAGGAAATAAACGACTGGTCTTCATTGGCCAGAGATTCATCATCATCTCCAAAAATATTCTTGGTCTTCTTCTTCAACTTGTTCCTCGTCCTTATATGAGGGTGAATGTAAGGTTGAATATTTTGTGAAATACTCAGTAAGTGAAGGCCGTTCAAGATATATATAATATATACTATAACCCACTCCACTTATCCAATAACACCCAAGTGCAGATAGTGCTGTGAGATTTTCTCATATGCCATTTATAAGGACCCGTTTCCTTCCTATAATCGTAGTTTAGTGCCAATCAACTGCCTCAACCTGCTCAAAACTATGCCATATGGGACCTATAAACGGGGCTCACAATCCATTCATTTATTTCACCAACAACAGATATGGTTTGTCGTTGCACTCCCTTCAATATTTGGTCGAGCTTTATGTGATGCAACTTTAATTACCTATTAAAAATGGTCAATACCGATGTTTTTAGTAACATGTTTCCAGAATGCTTTTAGTTTCTTGAGCTTGCTTTACCACTTGAAGTGCTCGGCATGAATCACGGAGCCCAATTAAGTCAAAAGTGGACCAACAATTATCTCTGAAGATTCATGTATATATATATATATATATATATATATATTTGAAATCTTAACAAAACATATCATAATCGCAAAACGCCACCGTACTTCATAAACTTGGCGCCATGACATAAATCATAGTAAGCATTGAAACTTATCTCCTTTCTATAGTTTACTGATATCGGTTCCTAATTTTTTCCGCTACAAGGGGCTAGGACATGTAACTATTTCAATCTCATCGTGTAAGACTCATATCACATCATAGTTCGGAAATTCTTCTCATATCCAGTTGAATTTTAACAATGCTCTAAACATATGGTACTTTCAACACAACATGAAACAAATAATTCATGATCGAACCAAACTTTCAAAGAATAAAACAATTAATATATGAATTCTTTTAAAATATAAACCTACTTTAAAGAACACGTGTGTCAAATTATATTAAAAAACCCCACTTACCATAGTATTGCTTGAAAAACGATTAAAAAACAAGTTGGAATTTATCTACCAAAATTTAGTTACTTTGCAGAAGTTATTGAACCATTAGATCGAGCTTAAAATTGGACAATATGTTCACAAGTCAATGAACTAAATTATGAAAGATGAAGATCGGATTTGGAAATCGTTCTTCCAGTTTATGGATGAAAAATAGTAGGTATGCTTTTCTCGTCTAAAATATGAACAGTTTTCTTGTCGAGACTACGAACTGTTGGATGCGGTTGAATTTTAGATATGTTGTTTAGAACATAGATTATTATATTCCAAACGGTTTAGATTGGATTTTGAGCATTAGAGTAATGGAAATAATTTCACGAACTTGGACAGAATTTTTCCTTGAAAAATCTCCGAAAATGCTGCAGAACCTTGTGGATGCTCTTCTCGAATTTAAGGTGTTTGAGAGGCGCAAATTTTCAAGAATGACATATGTGTATATTTATAGGTGGAGAGGACATCTGGATAAATATATCGTTTTATTTTAATGAATCTTATCTATTCCAAAATGAGTTCTTTCTTCCACAATTCGGTATCATTTATAACTTATTTTGAATGGTAATTTCGTATCACGTTTATTGATAAGGAGTGTTCATCGATATAAAATTAATCAACCAAGAAGAAAATTCCCCGTTTACCCAAAAAAAAAGTGTAGGAGAAAAAATAACAAATTACTTAAGAATCTCATGCATTTATTTTTAAGTAATCATATTATTAATAATATAAATGTGAAATTTATAGCAGTAATATTTTAAGAATACGCGTATATATCTAAAGATTTAATTTTACTTTTGTTAATAATATTTTTAAAATCCCTCAATTTGTTGTTATTATTATTATTTTTTTTGACAATAAACCACTTCAATATATTGTACTTGACAATATTACCACGCATACATTTTTTAGGACTAAACAAAATTTAAAATATCGTGATTTACCACTACTTATACTCATATCCCCTTTTTTTAGGAACAAGAAAATAACTTGTTCTCACCAAAAGATTTTCAAATATTCATTATGATATTTCTTCCAAAAATAAAATTTAAATTAAACACACAATGTTATTTCAATTAAGTTTTTAAAAAATCGTAGATATATAATCAAGGTAAATTAAAGATGCTATAAATAATAATTAAATTTTAAAAATTGTAGATATATAATCAAGGTAAATTAAATATGTTCATAATTTAAAAGAAAAAAAATGCTTCACCGCTCATTCAAATTCCAGCCGGCACTCCAAAAGTAATTCCAGAAAACACTTCGTGCATTGTACATGTCTCTAGGGTTTTGTTTCGTAAATTTCTTCAGGTTTTAGCTTAATTGTTAATTATTTGGTTTTCTAATCACTCCTACTATTTTCTTTTTTAGGATTGAATCCCAGTGCTTTGTACATGTCTCTAGGGTTTTGTTTCATAAATTTCGTTAGGTTTTTGGTTTTCATCTCTTGATCATGTTCATGTGTTGTTAAATTTCATGATATGATTTCCCAATTTTCCACCTTATTTTGATAGAAACTGAGTTCTAAAGATTCTTTTAATTCATATTTCAGGTCTCACTGTTAAAAATCATGAGTGAAAGAATTCGTGTTAACAACAACGCCGGTAAGAAACCGAGAGAGGAGTCGGTTACAGACGACCATGATGAAGACATCATTAGTAATTTACCGGAGAATATTATCAGTCATATTCTATCTCTCCTACCGGCGAAGGATGCTCTTCGGACTTCTGCATTGTCCAAAGATTGGGAATACAAGTGGACTTGTATTTACAATATAGACATAGATGAGACAAAGCGGTTTTCACGGAAGAGGAAGAGGGCTAGGGAGAAGAGTGCCGTTAACTTTGTCGATAGGATTCTCCTCTTCTTACAGATTCCGACCATAAAAACCTTTCGTCTAAAATTTTTGTACAAGTACAGCCCTAGTCGACTGCGAACATGGATATCTACTGCATTGATGAGAAATGTCGAGCATGTAGAGATAAACTATGATCATGAAGGTGTTGTTTTACCCCGTTGCCTTTTTAATTGCAAGTCATTGACTATACTGAAACTTCGATTACCTTGTACTCTTAGAGTTCCAGCGGGCAACTGGTTTTCCAACCTTAAGATTTTGTATCTTGCCCGAGTTGAAATTCTAAACGTTTGTGTTTCCAATACACCGATGTTTGATTTCCCGGTCCTGGAGAGTCTTGACCTAGACAATTGCAAATGGTTGGAAGTGAAGTCTGTGGAAATCAAGGCTCCGGCACTGTCTAAGTTCAATGTGACAAACTACTTGGGTCTTCCTAAAGGAGGGAATTGCCGGATCAAGATATCTGGAGCCAAGCTTCTGAAGTTTCATCTCTATGGCCATTTTGTAGAGAGTTTTGATTTAAGCGCGTCATCGGTTTTTTCCGTAATTGTAAATTGTCCCTTTCTTGCCTTTGATCTTCCATTTGTCCAAAAGGATGGATTATCTGCTCGTCTCTTATTGAAAAGATGCTTCAGCTTAAAACATTTGAAGCTAGCAGGTTGTGTAGTGGAGGTTAGTTTCCCTAACCATATTACTTTAACTCATTACATATATATGATTGATCGAAGGTCTTGTGATTAGTGTCTTTCCAAAGTAAAGAGCAAGAGTGATTTGCATAAATTGAGGCGGTTTTTTGTTTAAGCTTGAATCCGACTCTTACATTTTTCCTCTGTGATTTATTTGGTTTTTCTACCTTGTTTTTTATGGCGATAACAACTGTTTTTTCTGTGTTAGGGCATTGTGATATCGAAACAGGGGCCTCCACTTCCTGAATTTAAAAGGTTGAAACGACTAGAACTTTTAGGCAAATGCAAGATTGGATCAGTTCTCGAGATGCTTCATGCAATGCCAATTCTTGAGACGATCGTTTTTGATATGGTTAGTATTTTTCCATAGAACTGATCGAGTGCCCGATCCCTCTGGATTCTTATCCTAGCTAATACTTATGTTTTTACAGTTGTTATGGGATGATGACAACTATGATGAGGTGGAATCTGTGCCGTCTTGTATTACATGTCACCTTAGTAAAGTTCAGTTTCGTGGATTCAGCGGGAGGAAAGCACAAGTTCATTTAGCAGATTTTTGGTTGACCAATGCGGTAGGACTGAAGAAAATGTTGGGGCTCTACAGAAAGAGATCCGACGAAAGCCAAACCGAGGAGAACTTTTGGACGAAACTGAAGAATGCATTTAAGGATGGAAATTTTAGGGTCGACTCTTTTATAAAAAATATGTCAGATTTTGAACGTTTCTTTGGATGAAAATCATTTTTTTTTCAATCGACACATTCTTGTTTAGCTCGATCCATATATATATATATATATATATATTTTTTTTTTTTCTACTCTTGGAAGTATGAATCGTTGTATTAATTTTGTTCTAGAGTACTCTGTTATAGTTACTAAATGCGTAGGATAATTCATTCTAGTATTCCGATGGCTGCTTTGCGTGTCGATTGTTGGTATGAATGTTAGCATTTTTATATTGTCGTCATATTTTTGAAAAATAATTATTTATTTAAGGATTTTTTAAAAGGGATTCAAAAGGGGTGAAAATTGAAAGCAACTTTTGGTTATTATACACAACAAATCAGTTTTCATAATGTTCTCTAAAAAGATGGCAAATACTGGTCCTTTTTGGAGCATACATTGTGGCACAGGCCTTGGCACATGTTTTCCTGTATGGCCCACTTATCCGGAAAAAAAAAAAAATTGGTAGAACTCGACACCAATACAAATTTCTCTTGTTACCAGAGGCAGAGACACACGCGATGCATGTGCGACATTTATACATGAATATAAAGTGTAATGTTTGTAATAATAAGTGTGCTATGAACTAAAATTAGGTTGAGATTGAAGGTAAAAAATAATTGACGTGATTCGGGTGAATTTGAAACATCCACTCATTTTAAAATTCTACCAAAACATTTTTTTTAAAAAATACAATGGTTGAAACTATGCCTACAAATTCCAAAAAAATTGAATCATGTATTCTATAAAATCATCTCATTGCCGAATAAAATAACTGCAGTTAAAATTATGAAAATAACAACCAACCTAAAAATTTTCCATTTAGAGAATAAAACAACAAGCATATTAAAATCTATCAAAACCCTCAACACAATAACAACGCCAACCATTTAAAAATTTTCTTAAACATTTTCCCATAAAATCATATATTTGCGAAAAAATACAAGGTCCTCGGGTTCGCGTGCGCATAGCCAACTCCGCCCACTCAGTCCACGGCACCCCCAGTCTCCTGATCAAAATGCTCATCTTCATCATTCACACCTAGTGAGTCTAAAAACTCAACACACAGGTAACGTTAATAGCAAGTACATATAAATAACATACAACAGTGAAAAATACTGTAATCAACATATATTTCATTATCTTGAAAGCATAAACGTAAACATGTCTTATAATAGCATAACGTGTCAAAACATGTCTCATCATATCATCATATACGTATACATTTTCTTTAATTGAATTCAATTCATTAGTTGTGGCTTTCGCATCAGCTCTATCGTATCAGCTATATTCGATGGATCCATCTACGTATAACCACGGTATCGGGGGCGAGGACATCTGTGAAGGGCCTAAAACTCCTTTCTGGAAAATTTGCGGAAAATTAAAAATTTTCTTTTTAAAAGAACTTAAATGGCCTCATTCATAAAATCACTGGTGAATCAAGTTCAATATTTCAAAATATTGCAGCGGAAGAAAATCAAAGTTTTGCCAACAACAACGATTTAAAAATATCCAACAACTGATAAAAATTGTTTGCGAAGAAAATAACAACTGCTGCTCTGAGGTCCTCGGGTGCCACTACTGCCGACCCAAGCTGGCTCACTGGTCCCCGCCCTCGGCCCTGGCCTCATCAGTACCTACAACAATCAAGTCTAGTGAGCCTAAAGACTCAGCATGCATATATCACAGGTAACGAGTAAAAATCTGAATTTAAAATATGCATGAGTTAACATATCCTGTCCTGAGGCATACTGAAAATAATCTGTACTGAGCAATTATAATACGTGCATAACTGAACTGGAAATCACTGTAAAAATATTTGCTCCTTGGAGCCTGTACTGAAATATCTGGTAAAATTTTCTGTTGAGATTATGTTTTACGCCTGTGGCCACTGCACTAAGCTGAACTGATCGGTAACTGGCTACCGGGGAGGCTGAAACTGAACTGAGCTGGCCGGTCACTGGCGACCGGGTGGTACCATACTGAACTGATCGGTCACTGGCGACCGTATAAAATAACACTCCCACATAGTGAATGAACCACAAGCCATATCGCATAAATCTCAAAAATAATCATTTTCTATTTAATGCACGTAAAATAATTAACTGGCGTAATGAAAATTCCTGTAATTTTACCAACTGGATTGGATTGGATCGTTCCCAGGCTCGCTGCAACCTAACTGTGCCATGAAAAATATGCAATAGCTTAAACATGACCAACTATGCAATTTACGTTCAAAAGATGCGACTATGACGCCTAATGACTTCGCATTTAATCATGACTCCGAGCCAACCTGAACCGACACTGAACGACGTATACTCATGATTAAAATACGCTGAAAAATCATAAAATAATGTTCCTAAAATGATAGGGTCGAAATCTAGGTGGAATGGAGGCCAAAACCCGAAACGCTCTTTCGAGAGTCAATTTGGCACATTGCACCGTAAATTCTCGTACGACCTCAAAAATGATCCAAATGACAAACGGTCAAAAACATGACCTTCCTAACTCAATGAGGCACTGTCCAGTCCAAGGCCATGGGCTAAAAGCCAACCAAGAACTCGAACGAGCCTCTGAACCGACACAGCAACTTGCTGTAATTTCCAGCAGCTGCGACCTAGCTTGCATCGCGTCGTTTGCGAGACTTTTGGCCATTTGGGGCTTGAACCACCGACCAAAGCCTCTCCACAACGTCCCAAGGAATGATTTGAACCATGGCTAAGGGCCCTAGGCCAGCCACAATTCGCCTCATTCCAGCAACCACCCGAAAGTTCTCACCGAGGGCCCTCATGCGTGCGTGTGTAGTGTTTATGCTATGATCGATGTCTTGCGTCGTTCCAGTGGCCATTTGATTGACCATGGCACGATCTAGTCATCTAGGAGCATGATATGAACCGTGGCTAAGGGCCATAGGCCAACCAAGATCCACACCAAGCCATCCAACTCGAAGTACATGTGCTGTCAAAACCAAAGGGGCCGAGAGGGGAGGGGGCTGTTTTCACGTTTTGATTAAAAACCGAGGGGCCATGGACCAAGCCACCAAAAGGGCAACTTAGTCACGTCTTAGACATGCTAGGGAAGTGATCCAACCATGGCTAAAGGCCCTTGGGGCAGCCAAGATCAGATCCTTCCTCCTTGACATCCAAACTGAATTTTCGAATCACATTTCTGCACTTATGGGGAACTTGCTGTCATTTCGGTTTTCCAGCAAGTATGGGGCTGGTTTGAATGGACCAACATGGTCCTAATGCGTCCTACTACATGTATACAAGCCGCCTTGGGAGCCTGGAGTCGATCCAATACCTGAAACCATCAAAACTCAGAAAAACGTGAAGCTTGTCAAGGGAAGTCGAAAATTCTGCATGTGTGTTCCAAAATATTTTGACATGGATCTCGATTTTTTTGCTTGCTACAACATGATCATGTACTGAAAAATAAATGATAATATGACTTGATTGAGGTTTGAAAGAAATCTAGACATGCCTGGTTTCGTTTCGAAAGAAAACGAAAAGAAGAGACGAGACGGCGCGGAGGAGACGGAGTGGCTTGCTTCTCTACCTTTCTTGGCTCTCGATTTTTCTCCCTTTCTCCCTAGCTGTTATTCACGTTTTTTCTACTGAAAAGGGGTCTTATTTTCGGTGTAGGTGGAGGGGGGAGTGATGGTTATGAAGGTGAGGAGAAGGGTGCACAAAAATAGGATCATATCAAGACCAAGTCTTCATGCATTTGAATTTTGAATTTTGAATTGCTATCAAATGATCTCTTGGGTGATTCTAGACTATAGTGGCCGATTTTATCATGCCAAACAAGGGTTAGGATAGTGGTCTAGTATTAATTAATTAAGGTGGAAAAATAGCTAAAAGAATTAGCATGCTAATCAACCAAGAATGGGTCAAAGGTGAGTTGGCAAGTCCTAGTTTGTTCTTCTAGGGGTGTGGCCGAAAATGCATGATAAATGGTAGGGGGAAAATTGATTATCTAGTCAACTAATAATCCTTGAAAGCCTTACTAATCCTTTAAATAATTTAGTGAACTAACCCCTTAATTAAGTAACTTAAATGAGCTCATTTCTTAATCACCTCCAATAATTTAAATTAAAATCCTCAACTAACTTAAATAATTCCTTAAACTTCTTTTTTAACTTAAATGAACTTACTTGCTAGCTAAATTAACTTCTGGAAATATTTCTCAAATCTTAAATTCTATCTCAAAACTCCAACTCCAGTCCGGCGTCATTGAAATAACTGAAATGCTAAAAATCAAACTACTGAACTGAAATAATGAATAATTAACTTCAAATAAATGCATTTAAAATAATCATGCAATGAAGTCAATTAAATTTAAAAATCTAGAATTATGCATGGCTTATACGTCTACTGACTTACGGGTTCTACAACATCAGCGAGACTCTCACCCGTCAACTGAGCCTTGGCCTATCATATCATGTCAATGGAAATACGATCGTTGGACTCCCTCTAGGGCTTCTCAAGTAAACGGGTTCTCTCTAGGGCCTTTTCTCTCACGATATCTCCAAACATATCATCATATACATATATATTCAGTCACAACTAACTCTCATCCTTCCAAAAACATCATCATTTTCATCACTTATCAAAATCATGCATATACGAAGTTTTTCTTTAAAATCAAGCATGCAACGTATTTTCATAATTACGTAAAAAGACGTGTACTAGGTAACATAAACGTTTAAAAACATGTCAAATGGTGCTCAGGGCGCTGCCAGGATTAAAACTTGACCCGGGTGCAAAATGACTATTTTGCCGCTAAAAACCCAAAATAACCGTTTTATCCCTGGACCTCAAAATTTCGACCCGAAATCTACCAAACTTCTTAATACACTTCAAAACATATTTATAAGCGTTTCTTAGATGTAAACTCGAGCCCGATTCAAAACTTACACGATTCATTTTAAAACTTGGACTGAGGTCCCGGTTTTAACCCGAATCAACCCAAACTTAACCAAATCTCTACAAGCTTAAACAATGCCTCAACCATACCCTACCAGCCCTTAAACCACCAAGAGCAGCCCACTTAAGACCTTCGAACATCACCTGAAAGTTGCTGGAATTTTCTGCACCAAAGCAAGCCAAACCCTAGTGCATTAAACCCTTGAATTCTCTACCCTAGACAAAACCAACGGGAGCCAGACCTGAAACAATTATTCCTAGCCCACCTCTGGACCCTCCTAAACCAAATCATGGCCTGGTTCAGACCTCCTTGGCCGAGCCTTCCCTTGCAACTTGAGAAAACATGAAAAACATGCAAAACATTTAACAGCTTGAGCGAGTTTACGAAAAAAATCATATCTCCCTTGTTTCTTATCAGAAAATTATGAATTTTCTATCTAATTGAAGATAACACAGAGTGATACAAATCATATGTTGAACACATTTCCAGAAAACTAACCTAATAAGTCACAGAATTCAAAATAACGGAGGGTGACAGGTTTTGTGACATAGAAATTTCACAGCTTGTGCGATTTTACGATAAAAATAATATCTCCCTTGTTTCTTATCAGACAATTACGAAGTTTCTATAGAATCGAAGATAACACAGAGTGCTATAAATCATATGTTGAACATATTTCCAAAAATCCAATTTAAAAGTCGAAGAATTCGAAATAACATAGGGTGACTGGTTTTGTGACACAAAAATTTCATATCTTGTGCAGTTTTACGAAAAAAATCATATCTCCCTCGTTTCTTTTCAGAAAATTACGAATTTTCTATCGAATCGAAGATAACACAGAGTGCTATAAATCATAGGTTGAACACATTTCCAAAAATAAGTCACAGAAAACTAAAAAACAGAGGGTGACGGGTTTTGTGACGCATAAATTTCATCACTTGTGTGGTTTACGATAAAAATCATATCTCCCTCAAGAAGACCAATCGGCCATCCCCATAATGTAACTAAATCGTGACTCCAGCCCATTGACACCTTAAATCCCAACGTATACAGCCCCCTAACACTTCAAACTTGCAGCATCTTACATAAGAAGTCAAGAAAACGTGAATTGCATCAAAGTGTAGGTGTACTTCATGTCAAAACTATGCAAAAACGATACCATATATTAGATCAAAATATCTCTCATACATCAACACGTAAACTAGCATATTATGATGTGAATGATGAGAAAAAAAAGATTTTGGGCGTGTCTTTGCGTTTGAATGCTCGAAAGCTTGAAGATCTATGCGTAGAACGTGCACCGCAGAGACAAGGAGGAAATCCTTTGAAAGAAGCTTGAGAAACTAAAGAGAAAACTTGCTGAAATATTCAAACGTGGCTTCTGGAAATGAAGAGGCGGCTGAATGGTTAGGGTGGAGAGTTTAGGGTTTGGATAATGGTATTAAGTGATATAATTATGCACTAATAGGCTCTTAATAAAAATTAAAGGGGTAAAAAAAATTTTTGGCCCATTAAACAACAAAATAACCCCATTAAGCCCAAAAACATTTTTGAAAAATATTTCGTTTAGGTACGTTTTTGAAAATATTTCCCGAGCCTTCAAAAGGTCTCCCGAATCGATAAAATTTGCCTACCGGCTAAAAATATAACCCATCAGTTAAAAATACTCAACCAATGTCCATTTTCAAAAATCATGCTTAAAAGCACCTCATATTAAATATTTAATAATTCTTATTCAATAAAAATATTTTTCCTGAATATCCCTGGTCTCCATTCCTCGTTCGAGCGCGAAATACAACTTAAAATCCTAATGCATGAAACATTAAATAAACCATGAATTAAAACACAAATTCATGAAATAAACATGCATTTAATGTATTAAAACAATTTAATAAAATACAAAAGAAATTTAATAACTTGCATGCATGTGGTTTACGTGGACCTTCAAATTTTCGGGGCGTTACAATCTATCCCCCATAAATTGAATTTCCTCCTTGAAATTCACTTATCCTTGATAATAAAAAATTTTAGACTCTTAATTCTAGTATCCCAATAATACACGCTTACGCTGCGCTACTCTGATAAAATAAGTGTTAAGATGTTCTTATGTCTACTCAATCCTAACTAAATTGCCTACCAAAATTCTCATTTGCGAAATCCCAACTTAAAACGACCTATGAAAACTTAATTCTATTATACTATAACCTTGAATTTGATCTTTCTCTCAATTCCTCATACTAGAAGTGGATGTCCAAACTTATCGCGCTTTACTTTCATATACAATACTCATAATGTCATCAACCTATTACATTATCATTTATGCAGTTCGACTTAAGAAACCTTAGCACCAAAATTTACTGATCGACTTCTATCCCCGTTAATACACTTAAAAGTTAGTCCTTATCTCAACCCCATAATAATATTAGTTTAGGATCTTTAAATCGAATCTTTATCTTATGGCACAAAACTAACGTAACTTAACTATTTACAAGTACATACCAAATATCAAATTGTTGCAAATCTTAAATTCGAGTAGTGTTAATCCATAGAAATCAAAATATACAATATCGATCTTCTATCTATATTATAACACAATATAGCACCAATTACATGCTTAAACTATTTTCTTCCCAATTACAATATAGTTGAGGCCTAGGAGCCTTGGACTTTCCTCCTTGAACCAAATGTCGCATTATGTCGTATCCTTAATGCTTAATTAATTCTAGCATATAAAACTTAATAAGTTCTCCCTTGTTAATGATAGACTAACTCTAATAAATCAACTTCTCTTATGACCCATAGAATTCTAGAATCCCCATATCAAGATTTTAGATTTCTTACTCGATAAAAATCTTAATATTCGTTAATTGGTAACCTATGTTGAACACAAATAATTCCTTTTTATTTTTATTTCACCCAAAATTTCGTATAAACATTTATTTCATAAACTTGAATTTCAAGCTTACATAACCCAAGTAGTCTTAGATTACCTAATTCCAACACTCATATCCACACAATCCTAAGTTTCTTAATGACCTTCAAAAATTCTCAATACAAGGTGTCTAACTCACTTTTTATTTGCTTCTATCAAATAACCTAACCCTCAGTCATGCTCAACTTTCTAGAAAAATTAACCCTAGAAAAAGTTTAATTTCGAAACTTAAGATTATGACTAAAACTTATGCTACCATAAACCTTAAGTTCCCAAAAATAAGCTAATTTAATGTCTAATCTTATAACTTAACTAATTGATCCTCTTTACCTCAAATTATTATCACTCTAAATTCTTAAAACAACATTATTCCATTAACACTTAGATTTTCCAGCTTAATATTGATTCATCCTACAATACCCTCAATTGCAATTCCTTATAACATTATAACCCAGATGTTTCAAGGTTCTAAATAACCTTTCAAACCTAAATCATCGAAAATTCCTATCCTTTAAACCATTCGATTCTCGCTTACTGCAAAACTAGTCCACAAATTTCTTAAAAATTACAAAATTAATTCTTAATTTCCTTGAAAATTATCCAAATTGTCCTTAATATAAAAAATTTCACAATTACCCATGAGTTTTTGGCGTTCCTAATTCCATTTTATAGGTTTCTCGTAACATAAAGTTCGATAATTTTAAGATTATTAAACCCAAAATCAATTCTCATAACCAATCTTACATTTCCATAAATACTTAGATTCTCAAATTATATGTTCTTATACTTCTAAAGATCGTCGTAGCCTTCGATTCATTATTCCTTATATAAATTTCTCTAAAATTAATTCAACTGGTAATCAAGACCCATCAGTATTTTATTAGAAAATCTACAAGTCCCAAAAGCATTCATAATCTTCATGACTAACTTATGGCTCAAATAGTAGAACATCAGTACTTAGTAACAAAAAATCAATGAAGTCACATCATTTTCAACCTTTCCTAACGTCCAATAGCAAAATTTTTAATCATGTCCAATTCCACTACAAAGCCAAAATGCATGAAAACCATATAATTTCTCATTTCATGTCGTAACATGCATAAAAACTTTAAAGCATCTAATCTCAAAACATAACGACATATAAACTTGTACTGTAAAATGTATATCATGTAAACATGCAGGTGATATCATTAAAAACATTTAAAACCTTAAAACTTAAAGACTTGAGGCTTGAACACTGAGCTGCAAAAGGTGGCGGTGGCACAACTATAAGGCCCTAGATTGTATGTGGATAAAATGAAAAGATGAAGTGTTGCTTGAAGAAAGGGACCGCACCCGCGCCTAGAGAAGCACCGCACCCGCGGTGCATGGACAGAAAGTTAGCCATTTTTACAGTAGGGTCACCGCACCTGCGGTCCAAGAAGGAGTGCACCCGCGGTTGATGGACAGAGAGTTGGAAAGTATTTACAGAAATGACACCGCACCCGTGGTTCAAACGTAACCGCACCCGTGTTGATGTCACCGCACCCGCGGTCTTATATGTAGCGCACCCGCGGTCGACGTTTATGCAAATATGGATGGACCGCCGAAGCTTGAACGCACCCGCGGTTCATGAACTACCGCACCCGCGGTCATGCGTGTTACTTGAAAAATATGACACTTGCCCCTCAACATGCAAGATATATATATGGTTGTCATTCATTTCTTCCTCAATTCCAGCAGAGGGAACGAGAGAGAAAGGCTTCAAGAATTCCTTCATGCTCTATTTCTTATTGGAAATTGATTGTATAAGATATCTTCATCAGAATTTTAATTAGAGTTCAGATTTGTGATCTTCTCAACCAAGGCTACAAGAAGAGATAAATATTGTCCAATTCCAACATGATTCAGATTTTATGTGTTGGAGAAATTATGATATGGTTACTATTAGAGATTCTTGAGATTATAGATGTTGTATATTCGCAACCGGATCGAAGAAATAGTACAATATGCATTTGTTATGAATTTTAGCATATCTTGATTGAGAATATGCGGAGTTTGAGTACTATCATGTGCTTATAATGAGGATTATGAGTTGAGACTTATGAATTGTTGATATATGTTGAGAGTTGGATTGACCGGTATCGGGAAATTACGTCGTTATGCCGTTAAATTGTACCGAGATCAAGTATTGAATTGGATATGTGTTGATTGAGATTAGTGATTAATAGAATATGTATCAACATTTCCATTTCAGATTTGGTATTGACAGAATCGTCTTCGAGACTTTGATTACGACACAGATTGTGCGACGAAAGGTATAATTCATGTTTTGTTTGGGGAAGACACAACTCAAATGAGATTCAATTTGAGTTTCCCAACAAAATCACATACTAGAATTATTGTTTATCTTTTGATATGATTGTGATTTGTTAATAGATTTATATTCAAATCTCTTGATATGATAATGCCTTGTTTATAGATTTATATTCAAGCCTTTGAGATAGGAGAGTCATTGGAAGACTTGCCAAACTAGATGTTCGGTGGTATCGACGCTTCGGACCAGATTCAATCCGATTGTAGACATTCGATACAGATATGACCAAAGTCTAGGAATAAGACGTATAGTCACCCCGATTGGGAGGGTAGGTGACAGCCATTGACGTCTTATTCACACCGGGATCCCTAGAGTAGAGTCGATTCGAGTCAAGACATGATTTGATTTGAATTGCATGTTTAGATAGATCTGTTTCATAGACTATGGAGCCATTGTTATTGCTTTCATGCATGATTTATGATTTCGTATCAGCATGTATACATGTTTTATACTGGGATTTGTTCTCACCGGAGTTTCCGGCTGTTGTTATGTCTGTATGTGTGCATAACAACAGGTGGGGCAGGATCTGGGTCACGACAGAGATGAGTTCGAGATAGCGTGGTGACTTCGGGCGCAGAAGATTACTAGTTGTTTCTTACGAGACTTGTACTACTTGTGGTTGTAGTTTGTATTAAATACTTGTTTATATGAATGTATTAGAACACGACATGTAATTATGTTTATTGAAATAAAATGAAGAACTATCTTATGCTGTTTATATACATTTGAATTAATGTTAAAAAGCAAAATTTTGACCCACATTTTTGAATAAAGATCCGATTAATCCCGAAAAGAATTGAGTTAGAGCCCGGGTCCCCACAACAGGTGGTATCAGAGCAGTAGGTTCTGTAGACTGAGATAGAATAGAATGAGCGGGGTAGATCGAGTCTTCTTCCTTGCTTTTGATGTGCTAGTATGATTTAATGCTTTCCCTATTATATGTTGTATTGTATCTGAGTTGATTTACAGCATATAATTGTCAATACTGAATCAGAACCAATTCTGGATCAGAGGTATATGATCAGAGGAGGGCTGAGACAGATTGTATAGACTGTGTACTCATCCATTTGATAATCAGATATGCCGCCTAGAAGAATACCACAACCAGCTGCAGATCAAGTGCCGGAACAGGGTAGTACGTCAGGTACTCAGATGGACGTTACTACGACACCGATGGAGACTTTGTTGAAGAGATTTCAATCATTCCATCCACCTACCTTGAAGGGCACAGAAAATGCAGTGGATTACGAAAGCTGGTTGGATGATATAGAGATGTTATTTGAATCACTTGCCTATACAGATGAACGTAGAGTGAAGCTGATTGGGCATCAATTGCAAGAAGTGGCAAAGAGTTGGTGGCTAACGGCGAAACGAGCCTTAGAACATCGAGGTATTGATATTACTTGGAAAGTCTTTAAAGATGAATTTTATCAACTTTTCTTTCCAGTGTCGTATCGAAAAGACAAAGGGGCCGAGTTCGCCAACTTGAGACAGGGCCAGTGGAACATAGAGGAGTATGTTGCCAAATTCTCGTCCTTACTTCGATTTGCACCTCACGTAGCAGGGAATGATGAGGCAGTGGCCGATCAGTTCATAAATGGTTTGAATCCGGATATCTTCACTTTAGTGAACACGGGGCGACCCAACACTTTTTCTGAGGCGCTGAATCGAGCGAAGGGAGCAGAGGCTGGCTTGATTAGGCAGCGAGGAGCTTCCTATAATGTTCAGGGTCAGAGACCGCCACCGTTCGCCACACAGTTTCCACCACCTCCTCCTCGATTTGATAGTGGAATCAGTAGTAGTGGGAAGAAAGATTCTTTGAAAGCTAAGGGTAAGCAGTTCAAGAGAGCAGGGAGCAGTTCATCGAGCTCCAGTGGGGCAAGACAGAGAGGTGCTGGCCAGAGTACAGATGTGACAAGTGTATATTGTACTACTTGTGGAGGCCGACATGCCACAGAGCAGTGTCAGGGAGTGATGGGCAGATGTAATATATGCAGGCAACAGGGACACTTTGCCAGAGTTTGTCCCCAGAGAGGTGCCCAGAGATTTCAGAGTGCAGGGTCATCAGAATTAGTGACTCAGCCTGAGAGACAAGCTTCGTCTGTCCATTCTTTCCAGCCCACGCCTACACAGTCCCAACCTAGAGCCAGAGGTGGCCAGACAGTGAGCCAACCTCCCAGACAACAAGCTCGGGTGTTTGCACTGACCGAGGAGCAAGCCCAAGATGCACCAGACGATGTGATTGCAGGTAACTGTTTTCTTTGCGGTTATCCTGCATATGTATTGATAGATACAGGTGCATCACATACATTCATATCAGAACGTTTCGCGTTGACACATGCATTGCTTGTCGAGTCATTGTCTGCTGTAGTGTCTATTTCTTCTCCGTTGGGAAGTGGTCTGATATCTGTGACTTCAATTAGACATTGCTTACTACAGTTTGAAGGGCATGAGATCGATTTAGAATGTGTTTTACTTGGTTTATCTGATTTTGATTGTATTTTCGGGATTGACATGTTGACTAAGTACAGAGCCACCGTAGACTGTTTTCACAAGATTGTCAGATTCAGACCTGAAATGACAGAGGAGTGGAAATTCTACGGTAAGGGTTCCAGATCTCGGATTCCCTTAGTATCTGCTCTGACTATGAGTAAATTGTTGCAACAAGAAGCAGAAGGGTTCCTTATTTATTCAGTAGATTTACTGAAATCGAGCCCGGCATTGGCAGATTTGCCAGTAGTACGGGAGTTTGCAGATGTATTTCCTGACGAGATTCCAGGGTTACCTCCAGCCCGAGAGGTAGATTTTAGCATTGATTTTATTCCAGGTACCGTTCCTATTTCGAGAGCTCTGTATAGGATGGCGCCTATAGAGTTGAAGGAATTGAAAGCACAACTAGAAGATCTTCTAGCCAAGGGATATATCAGACCTAGTTTATCTCCTTGGGGTGCTCCAGTGCTATTCGTGCGCAAGAAAGACGGTTCTATGAGATTGTGTATAGACTATAGGCAACTGAACAAGGCAACGATAAAGAACAAATATCCTTTGCCTCGTATCGACGACTTATTTGATCAGTTGCAGGGATCATCTATCTATTCCAAGATCGATCTGAGATCTGGATATCACCAGCTGCGAGTACGAGATATTGATATACCAAAGACAGCATTCCGAACCAGGTATGGACATTACGAATTTATTGTCATGCCTTTTGGGTTAACGAATGCTCCAGCGGTGTTTATGGGACTAATGAACCGTGTCTTTCAGAGGTATTTAGATGAGTTTGTGATTGTTTTTATTGATGATATTTTGGTGTATTCAAAGAATTTGAATGAGCATGCCAATCATTTGAGAATTGTGTTGCAAACACTAAGAAATGAAAGATTATATGCGAAACTGTCAAAGTGTGAGTTTTGGCTGAGACAGGTTGTCTTCTTGGGTCATATCATATCTGGAGATGGTATTTCCGTGGATCCGAGTAAAGTGGAAGCTGTGATCAGTTGGTCGAGACCGACTTCTGTGCCAGAAATACGCAGTTTCATGGGTCTAGCAGGATATTATCGACGATTCATCAAAGATTTCTCCAGCATTGCGAAGCCGATTACCCAGTTGACGCAAAAGAATACACCCTTTGTGTGGTCGGAGGATTGCGAGTCTAGCTTCCTAGAGTTGAAGAAGAGGCTGGCCAGTGCACCTGTCTTGATGATTCCTTCAGGTACTGACGATTTCGTTGTATATTGTGATGCATCTCACAGAGGGCTGGGATGTGTTCTTATGCAGCGAGGTCATGTGATCGCATATGCCTCTAGACAGCTGAAGCCACACGAGATTCGATACCCCATTCATGATCTTGAATTGGCGGCTATTGTTTTTGCCTTGAAGATCTGGCGTCACTATCTTTATGGTGAGAAATTTGAGATTTACTCTGACCATAAGAGCCTAAAATATTTGTTTTCTCAGTCAGAATTGAACATGAGGCAGCGTAGATGGCTTGATCTACTGAAAGATTTTGATTGCGAGATCAAGTACTATCCAGGGAAGTCAAATGCAGCAGCAGATGCCTTGAGTCGAAAGGTTTGTGCCCTATCCTTATCGACCATAGGTGTGACTAATATGATTGAAGATTATTGTTTGTTTGGATTAGCATTTGATACAAGTAGTAGACCATTGCTACTTGCTTCGATTCAAATTGAACCAGATTTGATTATGCAAATCAAAGAAGCGCAGAGAACTGATCAGAATATTCAGAAGTCAATTCAGATGGTCAGATCAGGACATCAGTCTGAATATCAGGTACGTGATTTTGTCCCTGTATGTGAATAACCAGTATTGTAGTGCCAGATGTTTCAGAGTTGAAACAACAGATATTGTCAGCAGCGCACTGTAGTCGGTTCAGCATTCACCCTGGTGGCAGAAAGATGTACAACGACTTGAAGACACAGTTCTGGTGGAAACAGATGAAATCAGATATTGCCGAATTTGTGTCTAAGTGCTTAAATCGCCAACAGGTGAAGGCCGAAAGAAAGAAGCCCGGAGGTTTACTTCAGAGTTTGTCTATTCCTGAATGGAAATGGGATCACATTTCCATGGATTTCGTGACGAAGTTACCTCGATCATCCCGGGGTTGTGATGCAATTTGGGTTGTGATAGACAGATTAACCAAATCAGCGTGTTTTATTCCGTACAGAATGACGTACAGACATGATCAGATGGCTGAGATATATGTCCGAGAGATAGTCAGATTACATGGTGTGCC
Organism: Primulina tabacum; assembly: GCF_025594145.1. Taxonomy (NCBI): domain Eukaryota; kingdom Viridiplantae; phylum Streptophyta; class Magnoliopsida; order Lamiales; family Gesneriaceae; genus Primulina; species Primulina tabacum. Next base: position 36,002,957 of record NC_134550.1, on the reverse strand, counting down.
GAAGTCTATCGTATCAGATCGTGAACCACGATTCACTTCACACTTTTGGCACAGTCTGCAGCAGGCTTTAGGTACAACATTGCACCTAAGTACTGCTTATCATCCACAGACAGATGGACAGTCAGAGCAGACTATCCAGACTTTAGAGGACATGTTGAGAGCTGTAGTGCTAGACTTTGGCACTAGTTGGCAAGATTCACTACCGTTGTGTGAATTCTCAGTACAACAACAGCTATCAAACGAGCATAGAGATGGCACCGTTTGAAGCATTGTATGGCAAGAAGTGCAGATCTCCGTTGTACTGGGATGATATATCTGAAGTACCAGAACTTGGGCCTGATATGATTCGGGAAATGACTGAGAAGGTGAAGATCATTCAGAAGCGAATGAAGACGGCACAGGATAGGCAAGCCAAGTATGCCAATATCAGACGTAGACCATTAGTATTTGAACAAGGAGACATAGTGTTTTTGAAGATTTCACCTTTCCGAGGCATTGTCAGATTTGGAAAACGTGGGAAATTGTCTCCTAGATACATCGGTCCATACGAGATTCTTGAAAAGATTGGCGATCGAGCATATCGATTGGCTCTTCCTCCTTCTCTATCCGGGATACATGACGTTTTTCATGTATCGATGCTACGTAGATACATGCCAGATTATTCTCATGTCATTCGGCCTGACGAAGCTGAGCTGGATCAGACGTTGAGTTACGTTGAACAACCAATACAAATTCTTGATCGGAAAGAGAAACATCTCAGAACGAAGACTATTCCGCTAGTGAAAGTCCAATGGAGTCGTCATGGCACCGAGGAAGCGACTTGGGAGGCAGAAGCAGATATGAGACAGTGATATCCCGAGTTATTCTCATGATGTGAGTATTTATTCAGCTTTTGATTTTACTGCTATTTGTACATACTTTGATTAATTGATTTCACAGTTCGAGGACGAACTAATATCTAAGAGGGGGAGAAATGTAAGGCCCTAGATTGTATGTGGATAAAATGAAAAGATGAAGTGTTGCTTGAAGAAAGGGACTGCACCCGCGCCTAGAGAAGCACTGCACCCGCGGTGCATGGACAGAAAGTTAGCCATTTTTACAGTAGGGTCACCGCACCCGCGGTCCAAGAAGGAGTGCACCCGCGGTTGATGGACAGAGAGTTGGAAAGTATTTACAGAAATGACACCGCACCCGCGGTTCAAACGTAACTGCACCCGCGTTGATGTCACCGCACCCGCGGTTTTATATGTAGCGCACCCGCGATCGACGTTTATGCAAATATGGATGGACCGCCGAAGCTTGAACGCACCCACAGTTCATGAACTACCGCACCCGCGGTCATGCGTGTCACTTGAAAAATATGACACTTGCCCCTCAACATGCAAGATATATATATGGTTGTCATTCATTTCTTCCTCAATTCCAGCAGAGGGAACGAGAGAGAAAGGCTTCAAGAATTCCTTCATGCTCTATTTCTTTTGGAAATTGATTGTATAAGATATCTTCATCAGAATTTTAATTAGAGTTCAGATTTGTGATCTTCTCAACCAAGGCTACAAGAAGAGGATAAATATTGTCCAATTCCAACATGATTCAGATTTTATGTGTTGGAGAAATTATGATATGGTTACTATTAGAGATTCTTGAGATTATAGATGTCGTATATTCGCAACCGGATCGAAGAAATAGTACCGTATGCATTTGTTATGAATTTTAGCATATCTTGATTGAGAATATGCGGAGTTTGAGTACTATCATGTGCTAATAATGAGGATTATGAGTTGAGACTTATGAATTGTTGATATATGTTGAGAGTTGGATTGACCGGTATCGGGAAATTACGTCGTTATGCCGTTAAATTGTACCGAGATCAAGTATTGAATTGGATATGTGTTGATTGAGATTAGAGATTAATAGAATATGTATCAACATTTCCATTTCAGATTTGGTATTGACAGATTCGTCTTCGAGACTTTGATTACGACACAGATTGTGCGATGAAATGTATAATTCATGTTTTGTTTGGGGAAGACACAACTCAAATGAGATTCAATTTGAGTTTTCCAACAAAATCACATACTAGAATTATTGTTTATCTTTTGATATGATTGTGATTTGTTTATAGATTTATATTCAAATCTCTTGATATGATAATGCCTTGTTTATAGATTTATATTCAAGCCTTTGAGATAGGAGAGTCATTGGCAGACTTGCCAAACTAGATGTTCGGTGGTATCGACGCTTCGGACCAGATTCAATCCGATTGTAGACATTCGATACAGATATGACCGAAGTCTATGAATAAGACGTAGAGTCACCCCGATTGGGAGGGTAGGTGACAGCCATTGACGTCTTATTCATACCGGGATCCCTAGAGTAGAGTCGATTCGAGTCAAGACATGATTTGATTTGAATTGCATGTTTAGATAGATCGGTTTCATAGACTATGGAGCCATTGTTATTGCTTTCATGCATGATTTATGATTTCGTATCAGCATGTATACATGTTTTATACTGGGATTTGTTCTCACCGGAGTTTCCGACTGTTGTTATGTCTGTATGTGTGCATAACAACAGGTGGGGCAGGATCTGGGTCACGACAGAGATGAGTTCGAGATAGCGTGGTGACTTCGGGCGCAGAAGATTACTAGTTGTTTATTACGAGACTTGTACTACTTGTGGTTGTAGTTTGTATTAAATACTGGTTTATATGAATGTATTAGAACACGACATGTAATTATGTTTATTGAAATAAAATGAAGAACTATCTTATGCTGTTTATATACATTTGAATTAATGTTAAAAAGCAAAATTTTGACCCACATTTTTGAATAAAGATCCGATTAATCCCGAAAAGAATTGAGTTAGAGCCCGGGTCCCCACAACAACCTTATACAAGAACTTTGCTCTGATACCAACTGAAACGTCTGCTCATTTGAAAATTCTACCGAACATTTTTTTAAAAGTAATGGCCGAAATCAATCCTCCATAAATCCATAAAATTCGAAACATGCATTTTGTAAAATCATTCACTGCTGAATACAATAACTACAGTTAAAATTATGAAAAGAGCAACCAACCTAAACACCTAAACCATTAATTTTTAAAATATAGAACGTCCAGCACGTGAAAAATCTGTCAAACCCTCAACAAAATAAAATCATCAACCATTTAAAAAAACTGTTTAAATATGTTCCCATAAAATAATATTCTTGCGGAAGAATACAAGGTCCTCGGGTTAACGTGCGCCACCAGCTTCCCCCATTAAGTCATCATCACCCCCAGTCTCCTGATCAAAATGCTCACCTGCATCATTCACACCTAGTGAGTCTAAAGACTCAACACTCCTGTAACGTTAATAGCAAGTACATATACATAAGATGAAACAGTGAAAAATACTATAATCAACATACATTTCATGATCTTAAAAGCATAAACATAAACATGTCATATAATAGAATAACGTCTCAAAACATGTCTCATCATATCATCATATACGTATACATTTTCTTTAATTGAATTCAGTTCATTAGTTGTGACTTTTGTATCAGCTCTATCAGCTCTATTCGATGGATCCATCTATGTATAACCACGGTACCGGGTGGCAGGGACATCAGGGACACTCTCAGCCGTCAACTGAGCCTTTGTCTATCATATCATGTCAATAGAAATACGATCGTCGGGCTCCCTCTGGGGCCTTCTCCCGTAAACGGGCTTCCTCTGGGCCATTTCCATCACGATACCTCCAATAATATCATCATATACATATATTTTTAGTCACAACCAACTCTCATCCTTCCAAAAATATCATCATTTTCATCACTTATCAAAATCATGCATATACGTAGTTTTTCCTTAAAATCAAGCATGCAACGTATTTTCATAATTAAGTAAAAAGGTGTGTACTAGGTAACATAAATGTTTAAAAAAATTTCAAATGGTGCTCGGGGTACTTCCAGGACTAAAAACTCGAGCCAGGTGAAAAATGACCATTTTACCCCTAGAAACCCAAAATGATCGTTTTATCCCTGGACCTCAAAGGGTTGATTCGGGTTAAAACCGGGATCCCCGGTCCAAGTTTTAAAATGAATCGTTTAAATTTTGAATCAGGCTCGAGTTTACGTCTAAGAAACGCTTATAAATATGTTTTGAGGTGTTTTAAAGAGTTTGGTAGGTTTCGGGTTACCCCGGTCCAAGTTTTAAAACGAATCATTTAAGTTTTGAATCAGGATCGAGTTTACGTCTAAGAAACGCTTATAAAAATGTTTTGAGGTGTTTTAAGGAGTTGGGTAGGTTTCGGGTTACCCCTGTCTAAGTTTTAAAACGAATCGTGTAAGTTTTGAACCAGGCTCGAGTTTACGTCTAAGAAACACTTATAAATATGTTTTTAGGTATTTTAAGGAGTTTCGTAGGTTTCGGGTCGAAACCTACGAAACTCCTTAAAACACCTCCAAACATATTTATAAGCGTTTCTTAGACGTAAACTCGAGCCTGATTCAAAACTTACACGATTACGTTTTAAAACTTGGACCGGGATCCCGGTTTTAACTTGAATCAACCTGAAACTTAACAAAATCTCTCAAAGCTTAAAACTTGCCTCAACCATACCCTACCAGCCCTTAAACCACCTAGATCAGCCAACTTAAGACCTTTAAACAGCACCTGAAAGTTGCTGGATTTTTCTGCACCAAAGCGAGACGAACCCTTGTGCACTAAACCCTCGAATTCTCGACCCTAGACCCAACCAACGGGGATCAAACCTGAAACAATTCTTCCTAGCCCACCTCTGGACCCTCCTAGACCACACAATGGCCTGGTTCAGCCCTCCTTGGCCAAGCCTACCCTCGCAACTTGAGAAAATGTCAAAAACATGCACAAATTTTCACAGCTTGAGCGAATTTACTGATAAAAATAATAACTCCCTTGTTTCTTATCAGATATTACTAATTTGCTATCTAATCGAAAATAACACAGAGTGCTACAAATCATATGTTGAACAAATTTCTAGAAATCGAACCTATAAGTCTCAGAATTCGAAACAACTGAGGGTGACAGCTTTTGTGACATAGAAATTTCACACGTTGTTCGGTTTTATGATAAAAATCATATCTCCCTCGTTTCTTATCAAACAATAACAAATTTTTTATTGAATCAAATATAACACAGAGTGCTATAAATCATATGTTGAACATATTTTTAGAAACCCAACCTATAAGTTGCTGAATTCAAAATAACATAGGGTGACTGGTGCTGTGACACAGAAATTTTACAGCTTGTGCGGTTTTACGATAAAAATCATATATCCCTCTTTTCTTATCAGAAAATTACAAATTTGCTATCGAATCGAATATAACAGAGAGTGCTATAAATCATATGTTGAACATATTTCCAGAAAGTCAACCTATAAGTCTCAGAAAACAAAAAACAGAGGGTGACGAGTTTTGTGACACATAAATTTCATCACTTGTGCGGTTTACGATAAAAATCATATCTCCCTCAAGAAGACCAATCGGCCATCCCCACAACGTAACTAACTCATGACTCCAGCACCTTGACATCTTAACTCCCAACGTATAAAGCCCACTGACACTTCAAACCGACAACCCCTTACACAAGAAGTCAAGAAAACGTGAATTGCATCAAAGTGTAGGTGTATTTCATGTCAAAACTATGCAAAAACGATACCATATAATATATCAAAATATTTCTTATACATAAACACAAAAACTAGCATATTATGATGTGAATGATGAGAAAAAAGAGATTTTGGGCATGCCTTTGCATTTAAATGCTCGAAAACTCGAAGATCTATGCGTAGAACGTGCACCAGAGAGGCAGAGAGGAAATCCTTTGAAAGAAGCTTGAGAAGCTAGAGGAAAAACTTGCTGAAATATTCAAATGTGGCTGCTGGAAATGAAGGGGCGGCTGAATGGTTAGGGTGGATAGTTCAGGGTTTGGAAAATGGTGTTTAAGTGATATAATTTTGCACTAATGGACCCTTAATAAAAATTAAAGGGGTTAAAAGGATTTTTGGTCCATTAAGCAAAAAATAACCCCATTAAACCCAAAAACATTTTCGAAAAATATTTCATTTAGATACGTTTTTGAAAATATTTTCTGAGTCTTCAAAAAGTCCCTGGAATCGATAAAATTTGCGTACCGGCTAAAAATATAACCCGACGTGTAAAAATACCCAACCAATGCCCATTTTCAAAAAGCATACTTAAAAACAACTCATATTAAATAATTAATAATAATTATTTAATAAAAATATTTTTCCTGAATAACCCCGGTCTCTGTTCCTCGTTCGAGCGCAAAATGCAACTTAAAATCTTAATGCATGAAACTTTAAATAAAACATTAATTAAAACACAAATTCATGAAATAAAAACACAAATTCATGAAATAAACATTCATTTAATGCATTAAAACAATTTAATAAAATACAAAAGAAATTTAATAACTTGCATGCATGTGGTTTACGAGGACTTTCAAATTTTCGGGACGTTACAGAATTGGGTGAGCAAGGTCGGGGCAATCCACCAAATCTTATAAGAATTTTATTGAGGAAAAACTGAGAATGAAAGAATATATTCTGAGATTAGAATATATCTCTATGATATGGCTGCAACGATGTCCTGCAAACAAGGAGATGAACACGTGAATGGGTGTCGAAAGGGTGTCCGTCGTAGCCACTCCGATGCTTAGGTCAGCAGGTGATCAATGAAGAAAACCTGTGTAGCTTTTTAGAGAAATAAATGCTACTGGTGCAAAAATGGGTGAATATGTATGAATGAATTTAATGCAACTCAAACCTGCTATTTATAGGAAGTAAGATAATGATGACCTTGTTCTTAGTGCCTACTTACCACTTATGGCCACCTATCATCAAGTTCTTGTCACATCGACATGTCCTCTCCATCATGTCCAATAAATAAGATTCTGTCAGGTATGCTTATCAAGATAAGGTCTCATCTACTTTTGCACTCGAGTGTGGTACTGTTATCGAGGTATACCGGGTAGAGAGTCATCATCCGAGAACTTGTCTGAAAGCCCGGGCTTCTTGTAGCTCGTGGTATATGCCCGAACACTAGTAGATCGGGGAAATGATGTCTCGGGCACTCACCTGTCCGGATGCTAATGAGCTCCTTCCTGTAAACTTACCATGATCCGTACTATCCTTTTAATGTCCCGGGTCATCCATGACCCGGGCTCTTCCAAGGGTATCACCATCCCTCCCTTAAATAGTTGGGCTAGAGTCTTACTCGCTGTCCTGATCAGTCATGCTTGGACTTTAATGGAAAGATAATCAATTCTTATAAAAGCATCGGAACTTCATGTTTCCTGGACATGAAATAAAGTGCCGGGGCCTTATGTCTCCCAGACTTAGAATAAGATGTCGGGGCCTCATGTCTCCCGGACTTAGAATAGTTTTGTCGTTTCATATTCTCGGGTGGTGGGGGTGATTTCATGATGACGTGTGCTCTATAATTTGAACGGCCCAAAACACTTCGAATTCTGAGTATGAGAACAGTCTCAGACACCTCGATTTTCGAGCCCGTCCTTTCAACTACCTGCACAATTCCAAGACTCCTCCTGATCGTCCGATTTATCTTTAGATCAATGGTGGAGATCATTCTCCCTCGTCCTATATAAAACGATGATCCCCCTTCATTTGTCACTTTACAATTTCTCATTATCTCCACAATCTCCATTCAACTCTCCGACGTACCTTGCGCTTCCAGCTCTTGCGATTTCCGACCAACAATCCCTTCAATCAATCTCGTAAGTTCCTTCTTCCATTTTTCTTCAAAAATATCAAATTGTACTTTTTCTATATCCGGGACGAATGCGCGAGGCTTGTCTAGTTACGAGTCCACCGCGAGTCTAGTTCGATTCAACTCCTTCTCCTCCCCTAAAACGTTTTTTAACCCGATTTCCCTCAAAAAGAAAAAATTCAAATTCTCCTCTGCTTGCCCTGTCCGAGCTCTGAAAAAGGCAAGGGTAAGAATAAAGCTCGGGCTTCCAGCCCTTCTCATTCTAAAACTCCGGAAGTGTACGAGGAACTTAGGACTCTTGGCTTTATCCCTTCTTCTTTCCCTATTCTGATTCTCAGCCCCTCTGGTAGAGCTGATCACCCTCCGCCTGGTTTAACTACGTTTTTTCGGGACCGGGTTAAAAATGGCCTTCGATTCCCCATTCCCTCCTTTTATATTGAGGTTTCCAAATTTTTTGGTGTACCTGTAAATCAATTTCACCCTAACTCCTTTCGGACTATGGCCTCGGCCTATATCCTCTTTAAAATGCACAATCTTTTCATCAATCCCCTAATTCTCCACTACTTTTTTGTTTGCCGGATGGGAGATAATGCTTTCTCGCTTCCTTGATGATATCTCTTGTTCTCAGAAAGGATGGAAATGACGTTTTTTCTATATCTACCTCCCAGGCCCTCTTTCTTGTTTAACCGGTTTTCTTCCTACTCTTCCTCCTAAACCCCCTTTGCCTCGCTCTTATAAATTTGAGGAACTCTATAGCCAAAGCCAATAATTGGTGGAGGGTCAAAAATTTTCTTCTTCTTCCCTCCGCTCGGAGGAGAATTTTTTAGTTTACGGGTTGAGTTCCCGGGCTATGGACCCTACAGACCGGTTGATTGATAAAGTAGCTGGCTCAGGTGCCCAGCCTGGTAATCTTTAACCTCTGTCTTCTGTTATTTTATTATCACTTGGTAACTTCCCTGACCACTTTTCTCCTCTTGTGTAGGTAACTCAGAGATGTAGGAGACTTTTGCAAGGAAGTGGACGGCCGAGGAGAAAAAGCTGGCAGCCAAAAAAGCGGCTGCTAAGAAGAAGCAATTGGTCTTGCCCATGTTTTCTGGGGCTCAATCATCTGCGGCTGAGGAGGAGGTGGCCCAATGAGATGACTTTACTCGGGTTGAGCAGCAAAAGGGAAAGGAAATGGTTCGGGCTGATTCTCAAGAAGATTCAGCGGACCATGTTCCTCTCATACAGAGGAAGAAAAAAGCTGTAGCAATCCCGGGACTTGTTTTTCTGGTGAGCAATACAGGAGGAGAACAAGAAACCTCTTGGGCAACTCAATCCACCCCTCCTCTACAAACCCTGCCACTCAATGAGCCCCCTTCACTCCAATGTGCTTTCCCGGGCCAATCTTTTCTTGGAAGGAGCCACTCCAACCAAAGTTAAGCTCCTCAAGCAGATGCTTCTTCCTGCTGAGGAGGCACATCTGAAGGGCTTCCTCTCGACCCTGATGTTTTTTGAGGGATCAAATCGGATCCTTTCCATAAGTTCTTCTCCTGTTATTTTTTTTTGTACCAACTCCTTTTTGAACAGGGTGTTCAAATGATGGTTTCTAATTTTGACGGAATGGCTGAGGTGGCTAGAAAAGAGAGCGGTCTAACCCGAACTACTCAAGAGCTACATGATCAACTTTGAGGGGAAATTTTCCGGGCTCGATCAGCTCATGAAGAAGAAATGACCGTCCTCCGCTCTGCTCTGGATACTGCCAACCAACAACTGTCAGCAGCTCATATGATCTGGCCAAGGCCCGAGATGAAGTTGAAGTCGGCCTCGTCTAGGAAGAAACATTACAAAGGCTGTAACGTCAGAAAAACCAACTTATGTAAACCACATGCATGCAAATTACTTGAATTGCTTAATTGTTTTATTTAATTGATTTTTTTAGACTTGCATGATATTTATTAAATGATTAAAGGTATGATTGCATAAGTAAAGGATTATATGACATGATTTCATGAAATTGAAGGATTTTACCCGAAGATTCGTTAATAGGTAGGGGAAAGGAGACCGGAGACGACCAAGAAAAAAATATTAATTTTTCATTAATTAATTGCAATGCTTCCTAATATGATTAAAAATGATTTAACTTTTCTAAAAATGTTGGAGTTTGAATTATTTTACGAGACGAGCTCGATTTTACCCGGGAAGCAGGTTTTGGGTAAATAAGGGACTTTTAAAATATCAAATACATTATTTTTGAAAAGTAATTTTTATAAACTTTTTTGTTCTAATCAAATAAGAGTTATTGGACCCAGTTTAATTAAATTAAGTAGTCTCAATTACTCCTATACATGGAGGTCCAAACCAAAGCCCATTAGCATGTTAATTAAATTATAAATAAGTAAAACTAGCCTTCTTTCACCCCATAATCAGCCATATAGCACCCGAAAAACACACAGCACACACAAACCAATTTTCAAAAAAGGGAGGAAGGAAAAGCTAGGATTCTCCGTCGTCCGGTTGTCCAACTTCGCACCCTCACTTACGATTGATTATTCGAGCGTTTTAAACGCAAATGCACATTTTCTAAACTTTTTGAAGCATAATTCAAATCATAATATGCATGTTTTAATTGTTTATGCATTAAAAAATAAGGGTGTTCAACTGTTTTTACGGTAGAACAATTATTTCCAAAAATACGATGATTTTATGTTCATATCAAAAACGTTATGATTCCAAGGGATAGGCTGCCAACTAGGGATGATGGTTGAATAAAATATGAACAAATTTAAAGGAAATACATGCTGGAATCAGTCATGGGTAGGGGCAAGCACCTATGGTTTTTCTGGGACACAACTTGTATGCTCGGCTTCCAAAGGAGTGCGGCTTGGGTGTGTTCGATTGGGGCTTGGACGGGGCTGTTTGGGACTCGGCCAGGGTCGTGAACTAGGGTCTGGTATGGTCCTACATGGCTAGGACCCGTGGCTAGTCTGTTAGGAAGAGTCCATGATCGTATGGACTCTTCCCTTGCATGCACTTGGCACAGCCAAGAGCTGCAGCCTTCGAAGGGCTTAAGGGCTGGGCTAGGTGGTCTAGACGGTGTCTAAGGGTATTCCATAGAGGTTCAAGAAGGTTCGGGCTTGAGGGTGGCTCGAGCCCAGGGTCCTAGCCGAAGTAGGAGACTCATAAGTGCAATATGAGACTCGCGCGGCTTGTTGTATTGTAGCAGGCTCGCTGCATGGTTCAGGGGCTCGGGACTGGTTAGGCTTGGCCTGGGCCTGGTCCAAGGTCAGTGATGGTCCGAGGTGATTGCTGTTTAAGTGGCTAGATGAGTCCTAGTTAGCCAAGAGTCCTAGCAAAAGAGGAAGCATGCACGCAGCTCATGTGCCTTCGATGCAGGGCTATGTGCGTGAGTTAGGGGCTGGTTCCTTGGGTCAAGGTTGGTCAGTAGGGTTACTAGATGGGTTTTCTCGGGTTTGGTTGAGGTGGCTCGGGTGTGGGTCGAGTAAATAGGGAGATGGCTCGATGATGTTCAACTATGGGTCAAAAACGAAATTTAATGAACATAAATTGGAACCATGGGTCCACGGGGGTGGTTCATGGCTCACAAAGGTATTTTAGGTAATAAAAAGTGTATGTATAAATCTTGGGAAGAAAATATAAAGTTTTGAATTTATTCGAGAATTAAACGCCTCACGAATAGTTAATTATAGAATTAATCGAAAAGCCTCGAATTAAGCTGAATAAATTTACGAAAAATTAGATTTAAGCTTAAATAATTATTTGGGATAAGCCCAAGTCATTAAACATAAGAAAAAGATAAAATCGAGAATATTACGTTTATGGGCAAAACGGTCATTTTAATCTTGGGTAATACATAAAAGCTTGGCACCGTCCCGAAGGATCATAATGCATGTTAAATGATATTTTATGATTTAAAATGATTATTTTTATGAAAATATGATATTTTATGATTTATGGTAAAGTTGTGCAAATTTTTATTGTTTAAAATGTTATTTTTGGAAAGCCGTGATATTTTACGCTTTAAAAGAAAATGAAAAATATTTTGAGGGATGTGAATTTACTGTGATAAAAGATATGATATATGATTTTGTGGGGATATCGTGAGGGCCAAGGCCCCAGAGGGACCCCGTTTACGTGACAAGGCCCCAGAAGAACCCCGACGATCGTATTCCACGGTGGAGCCTTGTACCCACCCCCATGGTCCGTGTGGAGCTGAAGACTGATCAGTCGACCAAAGGATAAAAGCTAGTCACTTTCAAGGATCAAACTTCACCCAAAATGATAAAAGATAGAAAATAGTACAATTAAAATGATTTTACGATATATGATTTATTTATGCTAAAAATGATTTTAAATGGTTTGTTTATGTTTAAAAGCTATTTTAAATAAAAGTATGATTTTTAAATGCTTGTGAATGTATATGTATTATTTTCTATTTATGTTCAGAGTTTTCCGAGTCATTAGACTCACTAGGTTTGTATGATGTTGGATTTGATGATATTATGGGAAGCGCTGATGATTGAGCTGATCGAGAGCTGCAGTACACTCCCGTTGGGACCTTTATGTTTCCGCACTAGCTTGATAGATAAAAGATTTAAATATTTTTGTTAATGATTTTATTAGGGAGTTTTATGCTTTAATTTTATGTTAGTTGATCTTTTTAAAGGTCGACGTATGATTTTTGGTTAGTTGATGATTTAGATATATTTTTATACACTTGTTATTTTAAATGTTAAATTATTATGATTTATGAAAATGTTAAGTTATATTATTTAGTATTTTCGAGTTTATGATTTATGAGATTTTTTTTTAAAAAAAGTCGAGGTCGTTTCAAAGGCAGAGCTCTTCCTTAGGACTAAAGAATCATTCTTTGTCCGATGAGAAGGAAAGCCAACATTCTTGTGAGATTGCTGCTTAGGATGTCTTGGAGGCTTACAAGTATGTCCAAGATAATTGGAAAGCCTCCTTCCTTCAGTCTCCCGAGTTCAAGACGGCGGTGGAGGATCGGGCCTACTCTTTCTTCCTGACTGGCTTTGATAAATGCCAAGAGAAATTTAAAGAAACGGGGCTCCTTCCGGGGGATAAATAAGGCTTCCCCAATTTCGGTCGGCCATAGTATCTCTTCCCAAGGAGATTGAGGGGAAGGAAAACCCAAAAGAATAGGAGGAGTAGCCGGGCTCAAGTCCGATAGATTTAGAGTAGGGTTGTAAACTACTTTCCTTTTAGCTTGTAATCTTTGCCTTCGGGCTTTTTTATAATAAAATCCCCTTCTTTTCCAATGTCTTGCGTTCCATTGATAAATTGAGAATATTTGCAGAATACTTTGCTTTAGAAATAATTGAATTCTTCACATTCGTATGCTGCTTCTTAATGTTAAATTTCAAAATATTTCCAAGTGTTGGAAAATAACCGGTATTTTAAATAAGTCATTGGGAACTCCTGCTTTTGAGTTGATATATGAAACGACCTCGATTTTTTTTTTCCTTCTAATATTAAATCGTAAATTCTCAATTACTAAATAAAATAATTTTGCATAATCATGAATCATAATAATTGAACAATTTAAATCTCAAGTGCATAAAATAAATCCTAAATCATCCCCTAACTAAAACTTCCTAAATTGACCTTTGAAAAGATCACTAACAATAAAAATAAAGCATAAGAATATCTCTAATAAAAATCATTAACATAATCTTTAAATCATTAATCTATCTAGCTAGTGCGGAAACATAAAGGCCCTCGGGTGTGTACTGCAATACTCGATCAACTCAATCGTCACCGCCTCCAAAAATCATCAAATCCTGCATTATACAAACCTAGTGAGTCTAAAGACCCAGCATGTTCTAAACATGGATAGCAAATAATACATATTAAATCATATGCATTAAAAATCATATTTTTATTTAAAATATCTTTTGAACATAAACAAACCATTTAAAATCATTTTAGCATAATTAAATCATAAATTATAAAATCATTTTAAAATAACTTCAAGCATAAATAAATATTTTAAAAAATCATTTAAAAATAGCTTTAATCACCATCATGAATCATATATCCTAAAATCATTAAAATCGTAAAGCTTTCAATCATATATCATTTTGGGTAAAGTTTGATCCTTGAAAGTGACTAGCTTTTATCTTCTGGTCGAATGCAGTCTTAGGTCCACATGGTCAATGGGGGTGTGCACTAGGCTCCACCGTGAAAATACGATCGTTGGGGTTCCCTCGGGGGCCTTTTCCCATAGACGGGTTCCCTTGGGAGCCTTTTCCCAAACATGGGTTCCCTCTGGGGCCTTTTCCCGTAAATGGGTTCCTTCTGGGCCATTTCCTATCACGTTATCCCCACAAAATCATATATCATATCTTTTGTCACAGTCAATTCACATTTCTCAAAATAATTTTCCTTCTCTTTAAGAATCATAAAATACGACAGCTTTCCAAAAATAACATTTTAAATAGTATAAATTGCACAGTTTTAACATAAATCATAAAAATACATATTATCATAAAAACCATCATTTTAAATCATATAATATCATTTAACATGCGTTATGATCCTTCGGGATGCAGCCAAGCGTTTTCGTATTTTCTTAAGTGTAAAATTACCGTTTTGCCCCTGGACATAAAAATTCTCGAATTTATCTTTTTCTCACTTTTAATGACATGAGATTATTATAAATAGTTATTTAAGCTTAAATATAATTTTCCATAATTTTATGAAGCTTAAAACTAGGCTTTTCAATTAATTCTTTAATTAACGTTTCGTGCGGTGATTAAATCTCAGATAATTTCAAAACTCATTATTTTGATCCCAAATTTTAAACATAACATTTTTAGTATTTATTCTACCCTTCCAAGTCATGAGTCACACCCGTGGACCCATGGATTCAATTTTTGTTCTTTAATTTTTGAAATTGGACCCTTAACTGATCAACCCGAGCCATCTCCCGATTTACTCGAGCCACGCCCAAGCCACTTCAAGCCAAACCCTAGCCAAACCATCTAGGCACCCTCCTGACCAATCCCAAGCCCCTGAACCTAGCCCTGGCTTGTCCAAACACTGCTGGAACCGAACCAAAAATCTGTGCCTATGATGAACCTCACGCCCAAGTCTCCTAGCCAAACCTGGACCCTTCCAGCCGAGCCACCACCAAGCCCACACGACCCTCACCATCCCTGGACCACGCCCAGACCCAACCCAAGCCTAGCCCAGCCTTTGGCCGCGTGCACGAGCCGCCTGAAGCAAGCATAGGCTGCGCGCAAGTTGCTTTCACGATCCCATGCTTCGCTCCAGCCAACCACTAGCCCAGCCACTCCAGCCCCTGGCCCGACCCCTGGCCATGACCCTTGCACCCTGATGAACCACCTAGCTTGCCCCCAGACCGAGCTGCGAGCCCCTCTTCTTCCCCAAACAGCCTGCACGTGAATATGGAAGGAGTCCCACTTCGGGTGGACTCCATCCCCAAGCCTAGAACTCGAACCCTATCCACCCTAGGACCCAACCCAGCCCTAGGCTTGAGACCATCCCTGACCCTGACTTAGCCCTGATCGAGCCCCTTGACCCCATGCATAAGGAACGAGCACCTTGGATCAAAACATGCACACAAGACTCCACAAAACTCACGGCTCTTAATTCTGAATTAGCCCATGATTTCCAGCCTTGATTTCTCAATTATTTTGTCATGTTTTGGTTATAAATCATTCATAATTTATCATGTATTGGCAGCATGTCGGTCGGAATCAAAAACGTTTTTCAAATAAACGTAAAATCGTTGAAACTTTGAAAAATACGCATCCCGCCGTAAAATAATCGAACGTCAATATTTTTCATGCATAAACAATTAAATCAAACATATTATGATTTGTATGATGTTAAAAGAGTTTAGAAAATGTGCCTTTGCGCTTATAACACTCGAATATACGATCTTCGGTGAGGGTGCAACGTTGGACAACCGGACGATGAATAACACAAGCTTTTCTTTTCCTCCAATTTTTCGAAAATTGTGGTGTGTGCTTGAGAGTGAAATCGGCCGATGGAGGCTAAATTATGAGGTTATGAAAGCATATGAGTCCTATTTATAATTTAATTTATAAGTTAAATGAGGTTTGGTTTTGGGCTTGTAATCTTATGGGTAATTGGGCCTACTTAAATTAATTAAATTGAGCCCAATAACATTTAATTAATTAATTAATTAATTTTATAAAATTTGTTTCCATAAAATAATATTTTTGATATTTTAAAACTCCTTGTTTGCCCAAAACCAGCTTCCCGGGAAATATTGAGATCTACTCGTAAAATAACTCGAACTCCAACATTTTAAGAAAAATTAAATCATTTTTAATCATATTAGGAAGCCTTGCCATTATTTAAATAAAAATACATATTCTTGTCTTGGTCGTCCCCGGTCTCCTTTTCTCTGCCTATTATCGAATATTCGGGTAAAATCCTCAATTTCATGTAATCATGTCATATAATCATTTAATTATGAAATCATGCTTTTAATCATATAATAAATATCATGCCAGCATTTAAAATCAATTAAACAAAAAAATTAAGCAATTAAAATAATTTGCATGCATGTGGTTTACGTGGACTGATTTTTCGGACGTTACAATATATGAGTCCTTGATTTTAGTAAATGGTTGAATTACAGAGTCCCAAGCCAGGGTACGTGTCCCTGTACTTTGTAAATGGTCGGGGTACGGAGCCCTGGGCTTTATGGATGATCGAGGTAGGGAGCCTTGAGCCAGGGTATAGAGGCCTGGGCTTTATGGATGATCGAGGTACGGAAGCTTTATGGATGATCGAGGTACAGAGCCCTGAGCCAGGGTACGGAGCCCTAGGCTTTGTGACTAACCGGGGCTTCATGCCTCCCGATTTTAGATTTAATATTTCACGCACTTTTTGAGAAGAAAAGAACTTCATTATCACTTCACATAATATATAAATTTCAAGCATAATACTTTTTCAAGTGAAAAATATTCCAAGGTCTCTTAAGAGAGAGTCCCTGAGCATCATCCAAATAAAAGGCTCTCGTGCTAAATTTTCGGATGATTTTATATGGTCCTTCTCACCGAGCCTCAAGCTTACCCACATCTCTAGTTTGATTGACTTTCTTCATTACTAGATCTCTTATTTGAAAGTCTCGGATCCAGACCTGCTTTTTATATGATTTCATAACCCAACCTCGATAAGCTTCCATCCGAACCATCGCCCGATCTTTCTTTTCTTCCACTAGATCTAATTCCATTGCCCATCTCTGATCATTATCATCTGAGTAAGATTCTACCCGGGTGGAAGATTGTCCGATCTCCACAGGTAAAACTGTTTCAGAACCATATACCAGATTGAAAGGAGTTTCCTGAGTAGGTGCTCATGGTGTAGTCCTGTATGCCCAAAGAACACTAGGCAGCTCCTCCACTTAGTCTTTTCCTTTGCCTAGCAGTCGGGTTTTCATGGCCTGCACAATAATTCTGTTTATTGCCTCTGTCTGCCATTTTCTTGGGGATACACAACAGAGGTGAAAGATCAAGTGATCTTCATTTCTTGGCACCAGGACGTTATCTCCTCTCCTTGAAACCGTCTTCCATTATCTGAAATTAATCTTCTAGGGACTCCAAACCAGCATAAAATTTTCTTCCATAGAAATTTCAGTACCTCCTTCTCAGTGATTCTAGCTAGAGGTTCAGCCTCGACCCACTTATAGAATTAGTCTACTGCTACCAAGAGAAACTTCTTTCCAGCTCGAGCAACTAGGAAAGTTCCCACAATATCCATTCCACACTGATCAAAGGGACAAGATGCCCAGATAGGCTTCATACGAGTGGCCGGGTTGTGCTGAAAGTTGGAATGAGGTTGATACCCTTCACATGCCTGAACCACCCAGGAAGAATCTTGGCTCATGCTAGGCCACAAGAATCCAGCCAGCATTGCTTTTGTGTCAATGTCGTTCCTCTTAGATGCTCCCCACAACATCCTTCATGAATTTCCCGGAGGACATATTCTACCTCTCCCATAGCAATGCATTTCAATAAAGGTCCCTGGTACGATCTCCTGTATAAAACTTTATCTAAAAGAACGAACTTGGGAGCTTGTTTTCTGATATTCCGGGCTTGGGCTTGCTCCTCTGGTAATTTACCATGTGTTATGAATTTAATCAGAGGTGTCATCCATGAGCTTTCTCGGGGAGGTGGTACGTCTTCATCAATTGAAAGAACCAGCCGGGTGCAGTATAATGCTTCTCGATTATTGACATCTTGCAAGGAAACAAACATTTTTGTCAGGGCATCTGCCTCAACGTTCGCGTCTCTAGGGATTTTCTCAATGCTCCAATCCACTAAGGATTCTGCTTGGGTTTTAATAAGTTGTAAGTATTTGAGAATTTTGTCATCCTTAGCCTCATAGGCGTCCTTTATCTGTTGAGTGACTAGTTGTGAATCAGAGTAAAGAATGATTTGGGAGGCTCCTACTTCTCGGGCAGCACGTATGCCAGCGAGAACAACTTCATATTCTGCTTCATTGTTGGTGACCCTTGAGTCAATTCTCATAGCCAACTTAATTTTTTATCCCGAGGGTGCTGTTATGACCACTCCGACTCCACATCCAAATAGACTGGCTGCTCCATCCACAAATACTCTCCACGCTTCTTCCTTGTCTGACTGAGTCATTTCCGAGAGGAAATCTGATAAAGTCTGTGCTTTGATGGCGACCTGAGGCTTATACACAATATAATACTCTCCTAACTCCACTGTCAATTTCACCTTTCTTTCAAAACCTCAGGGTGAGTCATGATTCTCCCAAGAGGACTGTTAGTGAGCACAATGATCGGATGCGAGAGAAAATGAGGTCGTAACTTCCGGGCAGTCATGACCAAGGCCAGGGCTATCTTTTCCACTTCGTTGTACCTGAGCTCGGCTCCTCTAAGATCATGACTGACATAATATACATGCTTCAGGTCGGAGCGTTCATCCCGTATAAGAACTGAGCTGACAGCATACTCTGTGGTGGATAAGTAACAAACAATTGAATTAAACCACATGCATGCAAATAAATTAAAATTGTGTATTGTTTTATTTAATTGATTTTAAATGCTTGCGTGATGCATATTATATGATTAAATGTATGATTGCATGATTAAATGATTATATGGAATTATTTCATGAGAATTGTAGATATTATCCGAATATTCGATAATAGGCTAGGGAAAGGAGACCGTGGACGACCAAGACAAAATAAATATTTTTCAATAAATGTAATAGCCAAGCCTGGTGTACGGTACGGTTTAAGTTTTCATAAGTTTATTGAATACTTGGTCAAGTTTAGGTATAGTTTGGATGTTAAGAGTTTCGATTTATGATTTATAGTATGGTTGGTTATAGATGATGTGAAGTGCTTTTGTAGCGGCGTTACGATTAAATTCATGATAAATTGTATATTGTCGACGAGTTCGGCAAGTTGCTTAAAGAGCAGGCCAAAGTCCATAGCGAGCAGATTCAGCAGCTGCTTCGATTGCAAGGAACAGGACAGGGTAGAGGCCAAGTGAGAGGCCAAGTAGCTCAGGCAGTTGGCACTGATGCCGTCTTTTCTGCTTTTAAGAGAATGGATCCACCGGAATTCGCAGGTAGCACTGATCCGTTAGTGGCTGTCGAGTGGGTCAAGGCGCTTGAAGCAGTCTTCGACCATCTTCAGTATGAGGATAAAGACAGGATCAGCTGTGCAGTATTCATGTTAATAAAGGCTGCACGTATCTGGTGGAATGCCACTAAGGTTGGTGTCGATGTTTCAGCTTTGAAGTGGCAAGAGTTCACAGACCTGTTCTATGACAAGTACTTTCCCGACGCACTTCGAGCTAGGAAGGTGACTGAGTTTCTGGAGCTTCGACAGGGAGGCATGAACGTTGATGAGTACATTCTCAAGTTCGAGGAGGGTTGTTTATTTGCTCTGTATATTGCTTCAAATGACAAAGATAAAGGTGCTCATTTCATTCGAGGCCTTAGAGCTGAGATCAGGAGAGATATCAACATGTCCAAGGCTGTGACTTTCAAAGAAATTGTGTCTAAGGCGTTGTTGGCCGAACAAGACGAGAAGGATAATGCCAGAGAGAGGCAGGAGAGGCATCAAGCTGTTGCTCAGAGAGGCCAGGGCTCGAATCAGAGAGGCAAGGATCGTTTCAAAGGGAAGGGCAAGATGGAATCGAGTCCTAGACCACCGCTAGTTCCAGTTGATCCTGAGAAGCCGCTGTGTCCTAAATGCAGAAGACATCATCGAGGAGAGTGCAGATTTGGCACTCATATGTGTTATCGTTGTGGCACGGCTGGCCACATTGCTAAAGATTGTCCAAGGGGAGCGAGCAAGGATAAGATGCAGGGTCGCATCTTTACGATGACCAAGGAAGGTATAAACCATGATTCTTCTGTGATATCTAGTACTATTTTAATTTCAGGCAGAGTAGCTACGACTTTGATTGATACAGGTGCTACTCATTCTTTTATGTCTGAATTGTTTTTGAGATCTTTGGGTATAGTTCCTTCTGTTCTTCCCCTCCAGTTCAATGTTGTTTTGCCTTCGGGGGATGTGTTGTGCCCGACATCGATTGTGTTTGCGTGCTCTGTTCAAATTGATGGGCGTTTGGTTTTTGCTGATTTGATTGTCATCCCGATGGTTGCATTTGATGTTACACTTGGAATGGATTGGCTATCGACCTATCGTGCAGTGATTGATTGCGTTGCTAAGACGGTGACTTTTGCAGATGATGGCAATAGGGAAGGTATGCTCGCCAGTGCAGGTACTTCGCTGGTCCTTCCTTTTATTTCTTGTCTTGAGGCTGAGAAGTTGATGTGTAGAGGTTGTGATGTGTTTCTGGCTTCGATTGTGGATGTGGATAGAATGATTAAGTTGAATATAGATGATATCGATGTTGTGAGGGAGTTTGCTGATGTGTTTGAGGATGATGTGCCGGGTTTGCCGCCGGACAGGGATGTTGAGTTTGTGATTGATCTAGCTCCAGGTACGGTTCCTATTTCTAAGGCTCCGTATAGGATGGCTCCTACTGTGATGAAGGAGTTGAAGACGCAATTGCAGGATCTTTTAGACAAGGGTTTTATTCGACCGAGTTCTTCGCCTTGGGGAGCTCCGTTCCTTTTTGTCAAGAAGAAAGATGAGTCGTTGCGGCTGTGTATCGACTATAGGGAGCTCAACAAAGTGACTATCAAGAACAAGTATCCGTTTCCACGGATAGATGATTTGTTTGATCAGCTGCAAGGTGCTACTGTATTTTCGAAGATTGATCTTCGGTCTGGCTACAATCAGTTGAAGGTTAGGGAATCTGATATCCCTAAGACAGCGTTCCGGACCAGGTATGGTCACTATGAGTTTCTTGTGATGTCTTTTGGTCTGACCAATGCTCCTTCAGTTTTCATGGATCTGATGAACCGTGTGTTCAAGCCGTATTTGGATAGCTTCGTCATTGTCTTCATCGACGATATCTTGATCTATTCCAAAACCAGAGAGCTTCATGCAGAGCATCTCAGAGTTGTTCTTCAGCTGTTGAGAGAGAAGAGGTTGTATGCTAAGTTGAAGAAGTGTGAGTTTTGGTTGGAGCAGATTTCTTTTCTAGGCCATGTTGTTTCGAAGGATGGCATAGCTGTTGATCCAGCAAAGATTGAGGCGATTCAGAAGTGGCCTATCCCTACCACTGTATCAGAGGTACGCAGTTTTCTTGGGTTGGCAGGTTATTATCGTCGTTTCATCTCAGATTTTTCTAAGATTGCCCTGCCGTTAACCAATCTGACGAGGAAGACTGTGAAGTTCGAGTGGTCCAATGATTACCAGAGTGCATTCCAAGAGTTGAAGGACAAGTTGACGACAGCTCCTGTTCTTGCTTTGCCCAGTGGTTCAGAGGATTTTGTTGTGTACACCGATGCATCGAAGAAGGGTCTTGGTGCAGTGTTGATGCAGCGTGGTAAGGTCATTGCCTATGCTTCTCGCCAGTTGAAAGAATATGAGAAGAATTATCCGACGCATGATTTGGAGCTAGCAGCTGTGGTTTTCGCCTTGAAGATTTGGAGACATTACTTATATGGCGAAAAGTGTGAAATTTTCACGGACCACAAGAGCTTGAAGTATCTGTTTTCCCAGAAAGAGCTCAACATGCGACAGAGGAGGTGGTTAGAGCTTGTCAAAGACTATGATGTGACGATCAGTTATCACCCGGGGAAGGCGAATGTAGTCGCTGATGCTTTGAGCCGTAAATCGAGTTCTTCCTTGAGTTCGATGATTCAGAAGCCGTTGTTGTTGGACTTGCAGCGAGAGGAGATTTCTTTGGTAGTCCCTGGAACCATTGCTCGCTTTTCAGCGTTGGTCATTCGGGCTACATTGACGGACAGGATCCGTAGAGAGCAGACTGTTGATGTTCAGTTGACAGAGATGAGAGCTAGAGCAGAGGAGAAATGTAACTCAGAGTTTGGGGTGAATGGAGATGGTTTGGTGACTTTCAGAGGCCGTATTTGTGTTCCTATTGGCGATGATATTCGACGAGACGTCTTGACAGAGGCACATACCGCACCATATTCGATACATCCAGGCAGCACCAAGATGTATCAGGATCTTCGTAGACTCTACTGGTGGCCAGGTATGAAAAAAGACATTGCCATGTTTATTTCTCAGTGTCTAACTTGTCAGCAGGTGAAGATTGAGCACCAGAGACCTGCTGGGACATTGCTATCTTTGCCGATTCCTCAGTGGAAATGGGAGCATATTACGATGGACTTCGTGACTGGTCTTCCCAGAACGCAGAAAGGTTTTAACTCTATTTGGGTTATTGTCGATCGATTGACCAAGTCAGCGCATTTTCTCCCAGTCAAGACGACGTATTCCATGAACCAGTATGCCGAGGATTATATAGCAGAGATTGTTAGACTTCACGGTGTCCCTGTGTCGATTGTGTCTGATCGTGACCCTAGATTTACCTTATAGTTTTGGAAGAGTTTGCACAGAGCTATGGGTTCACGGTTAGCTTTCAGTACAGCATATCACCCTCAGAGCGACGGTCAATCAGAGAGCGTTATTCAGATTCTAGAGGATATGCTCAGAGCTTGCACTATTGATTATTCTGGTAGCTGGGATTCTAAATTGCCTCTTGTGGAGTTCACGTACAATAACAGTTATCAGGCGACGATTGGGATGGCACCGTACGAAGCACTTTATGGCAGGAAGTGTAGATCTCCCTTGTATTGGGATGAGATTGGTGAGAGGAAGATGTTGGGTCCAGAGTTGGTCCAACAGACTGCTGATGTAGTTGCTGTTATTAGAGAGAGGATGAAGACAGCGCAGTCGAGACAGAAGAGCTATGCAGATGTGCGTCGTAGGCCGTTGCAGTTTGAGGTTGGCGACCACGTGTTTTTGAAGATAGCACATCTCAAGGGTGTGATGCGGTTTGGCAAGAAGGGCAAGTTGAGTTACGAGATTTATTGGCCCCTTTGAGATTTTGGACAGAGTTGGTGATCGAGCCTACAGGTTAGCCCTACCGCCAGATCTTGACAGAGTCCATAATGTTTTTCACGTATCGATGCTCAGGAAGTATATTGCGAATCCTTCCCATGTTCTTCGCCACGAGCCATTGGACTTGACGCCGAATTTGACGTACCAAGAGATTCCGGTTCAGATACTGGACCGCAAAGTTAAAGTTTTGAGGAACAAAGATATCAGCATCGTTAAAGTCTTTTGGAGGAATCATTTGATTGAAGAGGCTACGTGGGAACCAGAGGATGAGATGAGAGAGAAGTATCCTGAGTTGTTCGTGCAGTGACGTCAATTTCGAGGACGAAATTCCTCTAAGGAGGGGAGATTGTAATACCCAAGCCTGGTGTACGGTACGATTTAAGTTTTCATAAGTTTATTGACTACTTGGTCAAGTTTAGGTATAGTTTGGATGTTAAGAGTTTCGATTTATGATTTATAGTATGGTTGGTTATAGATGATGTGTAGTGCTTTTGTAGCGGCGTTACGATTAAATTCATTATAAATTGTATATTGATCCAAATGAGGTGAGGCCTTTTCCATTAGAAAGATAAGACATAGAGGTGTAACTTTCTTATTTTGAGCTTTGTTCAAATCATTGTGGAAGGTAAGCCAAAAGTGCCCCGAAGTGTTTCGTGTGTTTCGACGTTCCTCCAGTGACACATGTTGGGAGAATGGGCATAACATTTTACTCAGACGTTCAATTGATCTGAAATTTTGAGGGATTCAAGATATGACATAGAGTTACAACTTTGTAGTTTACCACCTTTCCAAATTATGAAGGGAAGAGGCATTTTGGAAGCAATCTTTGGAGTGGCAGTGCGCAGAGTGCGCGCCCGAGCGGGAATAAATATCCGCCCGGGCGAGCCTACTTCGAAAATTTTGGATTTCTCGCCGTGAGTTCTGCGCTCGGGCGGAAAAAGATGTTCGCCCGAGCGGCCAGCGATTTTTTAAAAGCGTGTTTTTGGAGTTTTAAGTGCTTATATACAAGTGTTGCTCCATTTCTCACCTCTCATTTTCGGATTTCTCTCCTTGGGAAGGCTCGGGTTCCTTATTTCTTTCACTTCCTATCTTCGATTCAAGCTTTTAGTTGGTGGTTCGAGTTAAGATCGAAGTTCTTCTTGGTGCTAGGAAGCTAAGGTAAGCTTTTGGTGTTGTTATTTCTTGGTTTTGGAAGAGAGATGATATGGGTTTGTTGTTTATGTTGGTTTTATGGATTATTTGGCATGGGTTCTTGATTATAGAGTTGATGATGGTGTTATATACGGGTTATTGTTGTAGGATTTCAACCAAGGAGTTAGATTCAAGGTGTTATTGTGGTTTGTAAGTGGAAATTCATCCCTTGTGCTCACATGATGTTATATGTATTGTGTTTCAAAGGTTGTAATGTGTTATTCCCTTCATTTGCTTCATAGTTATGTATTGATTCATTTGTTATATCTATTGGAGGCATTGTATGTCTCAATTGTATTGAAAGGGAATACAAAGGTATAGTATTCAAGGTGTTTGATAAAATGTCCCAAAGAAAGAGTTTAAATGTTTTATGGATTGATAGATACATAGTCAGAGATTGCATGCAATTAGTTGATCAACGACTATAGGCTTATATCCTTCAGAGTTGTCGATTTATATCGATGGGATAAGAGCACCACAGACAGAGTTACTATTGATATCAATCCACCATAGTAAAGAGAAATACCATCTCATTGTTATGCTATTGCTACGATATACATGTTTCAGAGTTGATGGTATTCTATGTTTTCAAAGCCATGTTTTACAGATTATACTATGTATCATTGCTATGTAAGAGTTCCACTTGCTGAGTTTTATACTCATTTCAGTTATTTCATGTGATGCAGATAAGAGCGACGGACCAGGACGTTGATTGTGGCCCGGAGTCATATGCATACGAAGTTGGAAGGAAGATGTTATTTTGCAAGTATTTTTGGATCATGATCATTTGAATGATATTTTGTATTTTGTTATATCATTTGAATGATCATTTATTTACTTTTAAACATTTTATGGTGATGTATTTTGAAACCCTCCTTCCATTTGATAGAAAATTTTAAATTCCGCTGCTATTTTTATTGATTTATACCGATGGGAAGATGGCTCGGCCAAAGGCTTGGCATCGTGCATGGCTCGGTAAGGGCTGGGCTAGAGGCCGGGTGTTAGAGGAGGTGCCTATTGAGCCAAGTGTTAGTAGAGGATTCACAATGAAACTCTATGTATAAACAATCTTTATTTTAATAAATTTGAAATTATTGTTTTGTCAAATCTTTATCTATATACCCATACTTGTTTCATAGATAAAATCCTTGAATATAAAAATAGTAGAAAGAATATGAGATGCTCATATGATGAGTATCATGAAACTCATATTTGGAATACTGTACACTCTAAATAGTTCCTAGTTAATTCAGCCGCTGCTAAGAAGGATATATGCCGCTCGAGTTTGAGACTAGTACATGCGATGTGAGTACCATGTTTCATTAATAGGGACATTGTGATGTCCGAGCATGAGGATAGGTGCGCCTTGTAGAGTGCACTGAACAACCCTCCATAAAGGACTTTCCAAGTGGTTCTCACTTATCGAGTAGAAACGTCTTAATTTATGGTTGTTCACCATTATTCTTTATGATCTGGGACAACATTGAGACTCTACATGCTAGGATTGCACTTTGGCTTGTTTTGTAGAGCCCAAAATCAGTACACGTAAAACCCATGCATTATTTAACTGTTAAATTATTTAATCAAGTTTAAAATGATTTTTAGTGATGCATGATTATTTAAATGTATTATTTTAAATTATTTATGTTTCTGTGATGCACGTCAAAGGTTTTCTCGAGTTTAATGTTTAGGCGATTATTCGATGTAGGATCTAGGAAAAGAAACCGGCGACGATTCTAGAAATTTTTAAAACGTGGTATTTTATTTTATGTTGGGTTTGTGGCATTTTAAAAGGTTTATTTAATTTTTAGCATTTTAAAAGCCTAATTTAATTATTAGGTGATTTTATGACTTTAAAGTTTTAATGATTTGTCACTTGTACATTTTATTTTAAATTAAGGGATGTTATTTAAAGTTAGAGGAAGGTTAGTATTTTAATTAGTTGTTAATTATTAATTAAGCAATATTAATTCCCCTAATTTAACTAAACACACGCACGCACACACTTTTACACACACTACACGTTTTAGCTCACAACACACATATACACATTTCATTCATAATTTTGAGAGCAAAACCTAGGGTTCTCCTAGAAAGAGTGCAGCCGCCCCATCCTCTATACATTTTCCATCGAGATTTGTTATTTTTCTTCAAAGAAAATCGTCCCACATTCGTCCCGGATCAATCCTCGCGCCGTTCCCGCCTCGATATCGTCGTTTCGTTATTTCAAATCATCAAAAGGCATGTATATTCTTTTGTTTTTGCATAGATCTGGTCATATTATTAATTTTGATGTTTATTGTATGAAAAACATGTGAATGTTATGCAAACCTTTGAGAAAAATGGTTGGATTGATTTTGAAACGTTTTTGGATCTCAAAACTCGAAGTTTGCTGTCATTTTAAAGACTGCGACTTTGGTCGACTTTTTGAAAAACTTTCAACATATATAACGTAGCTTTTTGATACCTTCGATTTGACAGTAAATTCGAAATATTTGGATAAGAAATGAGTGAGTTATGATTGTTTTCGTGAGACTGCTCAAACTGCATTTTCTGAAAATATGTTCTTGATGTGTTCTTGAAGTTTTATTGTTGCAGGCTTCGTTGGGGATCGACGGGTGATCGCTGCTGCGTTTAGGTATATCAAGAATGATGTTGGGATGATTGTTGGTGTTTCGTTTCGTGACATTATGCACTTGGTCGAATTAGAAGTCATAAGAATGGTTTTAGCTCCAAGTGTCGTGTTCACGGATTTGTTGCGTTGCTTATGATGCATCGTCTTGGAGACGTTGGGACATTTTTTGGAGTCGAGTCAATGCCATAGTGTCCAACGATGAGTCTCGAGGCGTTGTTCACTGTTTGTGTAATCGAATTTGGAGAAATTAAGCTTCTAAGTCGCGGAGTCCAGTGCACTCGGCGTCCGAGCGGTAATGTTTTACCACCCGAGCGCCACTCTTTCTGTCCGACCGTAGGTTTCCAGAAGACCTGGCGCTCGAGCGGTAATATGTTAGCACCCGAGCGCTGCCCCAGCTGGAAGAATGTTTGGTTTTCACTTTTTTCAAGTTCAATAGGGGGTTCATGTCTTTTATTATTGGGAAATGTTCACACATCATTTTTTTTGAGATTGTATAAGGTTCGATGTCATGGGTTAGTACGATGATTAAACAAGGTCATGTCCCGAGTGATCTAGAATGTCATAAGCTATTTAATTACTTCGGTGGTGAGCACGAGTACCTATGTCTAAGCTATGAAAGTTAAGGGTTTGGACTCATGTTAGTATGTGCAGCAGTGGCCCCTAGCGAGATCCAACGAGTCCCTTAACCGCCATGTAAGTATGTTTGACGTGCAAAAGAAAATATTTTTAAGTTTTTGAGGTATGCTAAATGTCTTATGACCAAATTATGTATGGGATTGAAAAGCGGTGAAGCATGACCAGGGACCAATCCACCCCGGTAAAGCATGACCGGGTTTAGATCAGGATTGGAAAGCGGTAAAGCATGATCAAGGACCAATCCATCCGTTAAAGCATGAACAGGGATCTCATGTATGTGGCAGCGGATCTTCCATGTCATCTCAGTACTGTGGTTTAGTCTGATCAGGCGTTTTATGTATGGGTCACTTGCTTTGAAACATATCTCTATGCAAAATGATGAAGTTCATGTATGTTCAAGTATGTATGTTGCAAGCATGTTTCAGAAAAGTTTCACGTTATGGCACGTCTATGTTACGTATGTAAGTTCAAGCTTTACACGCATGTTCAAGTTCCAAGTATGTTTATGCTATTACGTTCAAGTTTCAAATATGTACGCTCTACTTTAAATATGCATGTGATTTTATTATGTAGTACTTGTTATATCCAGTTTATACATGTTGAGTCTTTAGACTCACTAGATTTAATCGATACATTTGATGATGACTTTGAAGAGACGAGGTGTGCGGACCAGTGAGCTGGCTTCGAATGAGCGGGAGGCTAAACCCGAGGACCGCCCATGTTTTTAGTTTATGAAAAGCTTCAACTACTCTAATTTCATGTTTTGGGTTACGATATTTAAACAAATATTTTTAACAAACTTTATTTACGATCTTTTTATTTCAATTATTTTTGGATGAACAATTTATTTTAAATCGAAATTTGAGAGTTTATTTCTTATATAAGAAAATTTTTATTTTTCCACAAATTTGAAAATAGTTAAAAAGTACGGTACGTTACAGTTGGTATCAGAGTCAGGTTCTTGTAAAGGGTAATGCCTACTGCCAGTTGCGAGAAGCTCACGAAACCACACCTCAAGTCTGTAAGATTTAAGGTTTTGAATTATCCCATGTATTAAGCATTAAGACATGATTTCAGCATGTCCATGTTTTAAGTTCAAGTTACGTGCATCTAATGCTATTGATATTATATCCATGCACATTGGGTTTACGTGTTAGGTAAATGGTTGGAACAGTATACCTCCTAGACGCATGATTAACCGTGAAGCAAGGGATGAGGACAGAGAGGCTCGAGAGGAGGGGAGAGACGCTCCTCCTCCTCCACCGCCAGATATGCAGGCACAGATGCTTGCAGGTATGACTTAGTTCTTCGCAAAATTTGCGGGGAACCAGGTTGCAGTGGACACCAGGGCGAGGCCCAGACCAGAGGCAGTGTATGAGAGGTTCAGGAGTGTGAACCCAAAGGAGTTTTTGGGGACCACTGATCCGATGATAGCTGAGGGATGGATTAAATCCATCGAGGTGATTTTTGCATTTATGGAGCTACTAGATGCAGATAGGATCAGATGTGCCACATTACTTCTGACAGGGGACGCAAGACTGTGGTGGGATAGTGCATCGGTGTCAGTCA
The DNA here is from genome assembly GCF_025594145.1 of Primulina tabacum. Classification (NCBI taxonomy): domain Eukaryota; kingdom Viridiplantae; phylum Streptophyta; class Magnoliopsida; order Lamiales; family Gesneriaceae; genus Primulina; species Primulina tabacum. The sequence goes on along the minus strand of NC_134550.1, from coordinate 35,973,647 downwards.
ACTTTCAGACACTGACGTGGAATGGGTTTAAAGAGGTATTCTACTCCAAGTAATTCATTGAGAAAGTACGCTCCAGATTGACTAGGGAGTTCATTATGCTGCGACAGGGAGATACCAGCGTGGCAGAATTGTTCAGGAAGTTTGAAAGGGGATGTCAGTTTGTGCCCCTGATAGCTAATGATGCCCAGGGGAAGCTGAGGCATTTCATGGATGGTTTGCGGCCGATCTTGCACCGTGATGTGAGGGTTGCTAGTCCGACTACGTATGTCGTTGCTGTGTCCAGAGCCTTGGCAGCAGAGCAAGACCAGAGAGACATCGAGGTTGATAGGCAGGGCAAGAGGCCCTATCAGGCACCGCAGCAGCAGAAACAGCGACCTCAGTTTAAGAGGCCTTACCCGGGGCAGCCAGGGAAAAAGCCATTTCAAGGACCGTCGAAAGGCAAGGGTCCTGTTCCGCAGCAGAAGGCTCCTCAGAGGCCGGGTGAATACCCGGTGTGCCCGAAAAGCAACCGCTAGCATCCAGGACAATGTTTATATGGATCGAGCAAATGCTTTAAGTGCGGAGCCAGCGATCACATGTTAAAGAAGTGCCCTCAATGGAAGCATCCGACCCAGGGAAGGGTATTCGCCATGCATGCTCAGGAGACAAACCCAGACACGACATTATTGACCGATAAACTCATTTAGTTAAGCACCGTATTATTTTATCGTGCATGTTTTGAATTTGATTTTTGGGATTATTAGTGTGCTAGTAGTATTTTGGTGACCTGGGTAGAGATTTTTCTACTGTGATTGAGGTTAAGGTCAGAATTTTGGGATATAAGTTTTGTCTGTTGTGCTAACGTCTCTCAGGAAACATTTTCTTAAAGAGAGTAGCCACGAAGACCTTGATAGATTTAGGGGTCATCCACTCTTTTATCTCTGAGACATTCGCCAATCATCTAGACTTCAAGTCTATTGGGCTCGATGTGAGCTATTCAGTTACAGTCCCATCAAGGGAAGAATTATCAGCTACTAGTGTGATCAGAGACATCGATCTCGAGCTGCAAGGCCACTTAGTATATGCCGATCTAATCGTGTTGCCGATGCCAGAATTTGATATTATTTTGGGAATAAACTGGCTGACGAAGAACAAAGTTCTCATTGATTTTCAGAAAAGGTCAGTGTTGGTAAGACCTTTGGGCATGGAGCAGTTTCTCTTTGAGCCAGCGAGATGGAGGAGTTTCCCTCGCATGATCTCTTGCATGCAGGCGCGGAGACTTATGCACAAGGGTTGTCAGGCTTTCTTGGCTAGCATTGTGTCTGCACCTGACGTACCCACTCCGTCAATAGCTGATGTGCCCGTAGTCAGAGATTTTCCTGACGTCTTTTCGTGTGACGTCACAGGCTTTCCACCAGAGAGAGAGGTGGAGTTTTAATTGACCTTGTGCCAGGCACCGTGCCAATTTCTAAGGCCCCGTACCGTCTAGCTCTAGCTAGAGATGTTAGAGCTCAAGCAGTAGATTCAGGAGCTTCTTGACAAGGAATTCATTCGTCCTAGTTCCTCACCATGGGGCACACCAGTTCTCTTTGTAAGAAGAAAGACGGGAGCATGAGGCTGTGTATCGATTACCGAGAACTGAACTAGGTAACGATCAAGAATAAATACCCACTTCCAAGGATCGAGGACTTGTTCGATCAGTTGCAGGGAGCTACAGTGTTCTCTAACATAGATCTTCGATCGGGTTATCACCAGCTGAAGGTGAAAGATTCAGATGTTAATAAGACAGCCTTCAGAACCAGATATGGGCATTACGAGTTTTTAGTGATGCCGTTTGGACTGACGAATGCTCCAGTGATTTTTATGGACTTGATGAATCGAGTATTTCAGCCCTACCTAGACAAGTTTGTCATAGTATTCGTTGACAACATTCTTATTTACTCGAAGAGCCATGAGGAGCACGTTCAGCATTTGAGTACAGTGTTGTAGATTTTGCAGAGACACAAGGTTTTTGCAAAATTCAGTAAGTGTGAATTTTGTTTGGAGAAGGTAGGGTTTTTGGGTCATATAATATCTAGCAGTGGTATCGAGGTGGACCCAGCCAAAGTGACAGCAGTTAAGGAATGGGTTGAGCCGAAGAATGCGTCCGAGATCCGCAGTTTCCTAGGCCTAGAAGGCTACTACAGGAAATTTATTCAGGGAGTTTCTTTCGATAGCATTACCACTAACTTCATTGACCAAGAAGAATGCTAAATTCGAATGGAGTGATGAATGTCATAAGAGTTTTGACACTTTGAATCAAGCTCTCATTTCAGTACCAGTGTTAGCCATGCCATCAGGACAAGGCAATTTTGTGCTATACACCGATGCATCTAAGCTCGGGTTAGGTGCAGTGTTGATGCAGCATGGTCGAGTTATAGCTTATGCTTCTAGGCAATTGAAGGTGCATGAGAAGAACTACCCGACTCATGATCTTGAGTTAGCTGCAGTGGTCTTTGCGTTGAAGATATGGAGACACTATCTGTATGGCGAGAAATTCAAAATATTCAGTGATCACAATAGTCTCAAATATTTCATCACGTAGAAAGAACTGAACATGAGACAAAGATGGTGGTTGGAATTGGTCAAAGACTACAATTGTGAAATTAGCTACCATCCAGGGAAAGCTAATGTCGTGGCAGATGCTTTGAGTAGGAAAGTTGCAGTCGTGGCACAGTTGTTAGTACAGAGATCTCTTCATTCAGAGATTCAGAGATTTGGGTTAGAGGTTTATCCTAAGGGCAGCGCTCCTAAGCTATATAATCTGACAGTTCAGTCTTCGTTGCTTGACCGAATCCGTGCAGGTCAGCCTTCCTATGAGCAGTTGCAGAAATGGAGACTGAAGGATGAAGCCAAGGGCAGTGTAGTCTACACAGTGTCTAATGGTATTGTGAAGTACAGAGGAAGGATGTTGGTGCCTAGTGTTGGTTCGATCATAAAAGAAATTTTGATAGAGGCACATGCATCTCCATATTCTATCTACCCAGGAGGTACCAAGATATACAAAGATTTGCAGATTTTGTATTGGTGGCCAAGTATGAAGAGAGACATCCATCGATTTGTGTCTGAATGTCTCACTTGTCAACAAGTAAAGGCAGAGCATCAGAGACCAGCAGGAATGCTTAAGCCACTCCCTATCCTCGAGTGGAAGTGGGAGAATATCAGCATGGACATTGTAGTTGGTTTGCCGAGGTCAGTCAGAGGATTTAATGCTATTTGGGTTATAGTGAATCGACTTACTAAGTCGGCACACTTTTTACTAGTGAAGACGACTTTCTCCATGACGCAGTATGCGGAGCTATATATCAGGGAGATAGTTCGATTGCACGGGATCCCAGTTTCTATTATGTCCGACAGGGACCCGAGATTTACATCGTCCTTTTGAAAGAGTTTGCATGCAGCCATGGGGACAAAGTTGTTATTCAGTACAGCTTTCCACCCTCAGACAGATGGCCAGTCTGAGCAAGTGATTCAGATTCTAGAGGATTTATTGCGAGCCTTTATAATTGATTTCCATGGGACTTGGGAATCTAAGCTACCTCTAGTGGAGTTTACCTACAACAACAGTTTCCAATCATCTATTGGTATGGCTCCCTACGAGGCACTGTATGGGAGGAAGTGCAGGTCGCCGATTCATTTAGACGAAGTCGGTGAGAGATCAGAACTTGGACTAGAGATTGTTCAGCAAACTGCAGACGTGGTGGTCAAGATCCGAGATAGGATGAAGACCGCTCAGAGTCGTCAAAAAGATATGCTGACAAGAGAAGAAGGGATCTAGAGTTTGCCGTAGGTGATCACGTTTACGTGAAGATAGCACCCATGAAGGGTGTTATGATATTTGGGAAGAGAGGCAAGCTTAGTCCGAGATTTATTGGACCATTCGAGATTCTTGACAGAGTTGGGACACTAGCTTATCGTGTAGCCTTAGCTCCTAATCTGGCCGGTGTACACAATGTGTTCCACGTCTCAATGCTAAGGAAGTACCTAGCTATCCTTCACATGTTTTGAGCTATGAGCCGTTGCAGCTTGCTCCAGACTTGTCGTATGAGGAAAGACATATTCAAATCCTAGACAGACAAGAGCGGAGACTTCGGAACAAAGTAACCAAGTTGGTCAAAGTCCGGTGTCTGAATCAAGCAGTGGAGGAGGCCACTTGGGAGACAGAAGTAGATATGAGAAATCGTTACCCGGAGTTGTTTGGTAAGATTTAATTTCGAGGATGAAATTTATATAAGTGGGGGAGGAACTGTAGAGCCCAAAATCAGTACACATAAAACCCATGCATTATTTAATTGTTAAATTATTAAATCAAGTTTAAAATGATTTTTAGTGATGCATGATTCATTTAAATGTATTATTTTAAATTATTTATGTTTCTGTGATGCACATCAAAGGTTTTCTCGAGTTTCATATTTCAGGCGATTATTCGATGCGGAATCGAGGAAAAAACATCGGCAACGATTCTAGCAATTTTTAGAACGTGGTATTTTATTTTAAGTTGGGTTTGGGACATTTTAAAAGGTTTATTTAATTTTTAGCATTTTAAAAACCTAATTTAATTATTAGGTGATTTTATGACTTTAAAGTTTTATAGATTTGTCACTTGTACATTTTATTTTAAATTAAGAGATGTTATTTAAAGTTAGAGGAATGTTAGTATTTTAATTAGTTGTTAATTATTAATTAAGCAATATTTATTCCCCTAATTTGACTAAACACACGCACACACACTCTTTTACACGCACACTACACGTTTTAGCACACAACACACACATACACATTTCATTCATATTTTTAAGAGCAAAACCTAGGGTTCTCCTAGAAAGAGTGCAGACGCCCCATCCTCTTTACATTTTCCAGCGAGATTTGTTACTTTTCTTCAAAGAAAATCGTCCCACGTTCGTCCCGGATCAATCCTCGCACCGTTCCCGCCTCGATATCGTCGTTTCGGTATTTCAAATCATCAAAAGGCATGTAAATTCTTTCTTTTTCGCATCGATCTTGTCATATTATTAATTTTGATGTTTATCATATGAAAAACATGTGAATGTTATCCAAACGTTTGAGAAAAAATGGTTGGATCGATTTTGAAACGTTTTTGGATCTCAAAACTGAAAGTTTGCTGTCATTTTAAATATTGCGACTTTTCGTTCAACTTTTTGGAAAAACTTTCAACATATAAAACGTAGAACTTTTTGATACATTAAATTTGACAGTAAATTAGAAATATTTGGATAAAAAATGAGTGAGTTATGATCGTTTTCGTGGGACTGCTCAAACTGCATTTTCTGAAAATATGTTCTTGACGTGTTCTTGAAGTTTTATTGTTGCAGGCTTCGTTGGAGATCGGACGGGTGATCACTGATGCATTTAGGTATATCGAGAATGATGTTGGGATGATTGTTGGTGTTTCGTTTCGTGTCATTATGCATTTGGTCGAATTAGAAGTCGTAGGAATGGTTTTAGCTCCAAGTGTCCTGTTCACGAATTTGTTGCGTTGCTTATGATGCATCATTTTGGAGACGTTGGGACGTTTTGTGGAGTCGAGTCAATGCCATAGTGTCCTAGGATGAGTCTCGAGACGTTATTCACTGTCTGTGTAATTGAATTTGGAGAAATTAAGCTTCTAAGTCGCGGAGTCCAGTGCACTTGGCGCCCGAGCGGTAATGTTTTACCGCCCGAGCGCCACTCTTTCTGTCCGAGCGTAGGTTTCCAGAAGACCTAGCGCTCGAGCGGTAATATGTTACCGCCCGAGCGTGGCCCCAGCTGGAAGAATGTTTGGTTTCCACTTATTTTCAAGTTCAATGGGGGGTTCATGTCTTTTATTGTTGGAAAATGTTCACACATCATTTTTTTTGAGATTGTTCGGGGTTCGATGTCATGGTTAGTACGATGATTAAACGAGGTCATGTCCCAAGTGATCTAGAATGTCATAAGCTATTTAATTACTTCGGTGGTGAGCACGAGTACCTACGTCTAAGCTATGAAAGTTAAGGGTTTAGACTCATGTTAGTATGTGCAGCATTGGCCCCAAGCGAGATCCAACGAATCCCTCAAACGCCATGTAAGTATGTTCGACATGCAAAAGAAAATATTTTTAAGTTTTTGAGGTATGCTAAATGTCTTGTGACCAAATTATGTATGGGATTGAAAAGCGGTAAAGCATGACCAGTGACCAATGCACCCCGGTAAAGCATGACCGGGTTTAGATCAGGATTGGAAAGCGGTAAAGAATGACCAGGGACCAATCCACCCGTTAAAGCATGAACGGTGATCTCATATATGTGGCAGCGGATCTTCCCTGTCAGCCCAGTACTGTGGTTTAGTCTGATCAGGCGTTTTATGTATGAGTCACTTGCTTTGAAACATATCTCTACGCAAAATGATGAAGTTCATATATGTTCAAGTATGTATGTTGCAAGCATGTTTCAGAAAATTTTCACGTTATGGCACGTCTATGTTAAGTATGTAAGTTCAAGATTTTACACGCATGTTCAAGTTTCAAGTATGTTTATACTATTACGTTTAAGTTTCAAATATGTATGCTCTACTTTAAAGATGCATGTGGTTTTATTATGTAGTACTTATTATATCCAGTTTATACATGTTAGTCTTTAGACTCACTAGACTTGATCGATGCAGGTGAGGATGACTTTGAGGAGACGAAGGGTGCGGACCAGTGAGCTGGATTGGATTGAGCGGGAGGCTAAACCCGAGGACCGCCCATGTTTTTAGTTTATGAAAAGCTTCAACTACTCTGATTTCATTTTTGGGTTACGATGTTTAAACAAGTGTTTTTAACAAACTTTATTTACGATCTTTTTATTTCAATTATTTTTGGATGAACTATTTATTTTAAATCGAAATTTGAGAGTTTATTTCTTATGTAAGATACTTTTTATTGTTTCACAAATTTGAAAATAGTTAAAAATTACGGTACGTTACATGTTTACCGACTCATATTGGGTCACCAGGTGACAATGTTGGGTGTTTTGTCGAAACATATATGAGTTGATGTATTGTAGTCGGGGATTTATTGCTTACCTTCAGGTATGGATATCCTATTTGATCTCATGTATATGTAGTTAAAAATATCTGATCAGAGTGTTGGTAGTAATTAAGAAAGGGGTTTCTCATATTACACATTCGATGCAACTACGAAATGACATATAGTATCGATTCTTTGGCAACTCTCGATATACCAATAGTTGTCGAATTGGTCAGGATATATGAGTTGAAGGGACCGTATTGTACGTTAACCATAATTAAATGGTTCTTGCAGGCACTATCATTTGTTACCTAGGGAATCATGTAAGCGATGCTGCTAGGCGTTTAACGTGATTGGTTTGGTACTATCAGACTTGAGTTCTGATTTTCTTATTATCAAGGAGTTGATAATAAAGAATGAAGCAACTGGGTATTCTCATATAAGGACATGTTTAATTCTGAATCAAATTGAGATGTGAACCCACTGTTAGTCGTATCAATGAACCGTTGAGGGCCACACAAGTACTAGCTTTCTAGATCCCGTTGAGATGTGAAATAGTTCAATATGTTGAACGGCTTATAAAAGAATTTATAAGCGCAAATAAAAATAGAAGTATGACTTCTATAAGAGGATTATGGGGAATGTAACTTTTAATTTGTGGAAGTGTTCTTAAGTTAAAAGTTGGCCAAATAAATAATGTATTTGAAAATTTGTGATTTTCATAAAAGTTGTTATGTACTTAATTAAATAAAATTAAATCAAGTGTTGAATTAATTAAACACTAGTGGACCTAGTAGAGTCCAAATAATTAAATTAATTCAAATATTGAATTAATTAAATAACATTGGGTCTTGTAGAGCCCAAATGGAAATAATAATTCAACTAGTGGGCTTGAGTAAATTCAAGTAAGATTTTATTTATCTCAAATGCGTTTGAGATATTAAAAATTATTCCATGAGCTTTGTAAATGTTACAAATCCAAATTGCATGCATGGAGAGGCGAAAGGTTGGAAGCCAACTTTTGAGTTAAAGGCAAGCATGCCTTTGAAAAACACTTCTTACTTTTTTCATGCACCAAGAAAACTCTTCCTTCTCTCCTCTATACATGAAGTGGCCGAAATTCTCTCACCAATTTCTTCTTCAATTTTTCTTCTTCATTTTGATGATGAAAGCATACATTTCTCAATGAAAAATACTTTACTTTTTCTAATGCAAAAGTAGAGTGGATCTTCCTAGTTGTTGGTGGGCTTGACTTTGAACAAGAATTGCTCAAGGGAGGCTTGTAGATTTGTCTACCATTCAAGAGCTAAGTTGTTTAACAACTTAGTTGGAGCACACATCAATCCTTGTGATTGATAGGTACAATTTCTAAACAAACTATGTATGTTTGTGTATTTTCGTATTTGCTACACACTAAGTGGGGTGCTCGATATTCGCTATTGAAAATATGATTTTTGAAATTTCCGTTGCGCATCTGGACATCGTAACCAATCCCCTTTCAAGTGGTATCAAGAGCTTAGGTCACTTTTTTGTGTAGCAAAAACATGATATTATATTGAGGATTATTTTTAACCGCATAAGATAATTCGACACAACAAATCGAGGTCGGTCATGCTGCCCATTTCGGGCAGCACCCCCCCTCTTAAATAAATAAAATTTTGTGTTGGTCGGAATCCGGCGACGGAGCTCCGTCAACGATGATGACGACTAGGGTTTCCAAAAGTGTTTTACAATATCAAAATGTCATGGGCCTTGAGTTGTTGGGCCATTAGATGGTTAACATATTTTGTGAAATTTAAATGGGCCAAAATATTTTTGGTGAAAAATGTATTTTTGGGCCCTTAAGTTTAAATGTACAAAATTTGTATATATTTTCTCATAAATAAATAATTGAAGTTGGATTTTAACTATTTATAGTAAATTGTGATTTACAAGAAATTTGGTTATAAATAAATTAATTACTTTGTTGATTTAATTGATAATCATGACAGTTAGTGATTGGATAAAGATATATAATATTGGATCAATTGATTATTGTGATAATTAATTGATGTGTATGATATGTGATATTATGCATGAAGAATGATCAAATTCCCAAGTCCAATTTGCTAGGTGTATGTTAGTATATTTTGTGTTTAATGATTCTAAAAATTATCAATTTATAAGTGGGATTGGTTTATAGTCCGTTCTCACCCCATGAGATGTATCCCTATTTGCCATTGATATTTATTTGTAAATATTATTATAGTAGAAGATCAAGATTGGAAGATGGTGGGCATTGATGATTATGAAGATCGAAGACATGTAAATATTGGATGCTTATGTAATTATGCATTTGCATCCCATGCATTCCCTAGGAGGACCTAGGCCCGTGTTTGGTCACACGGGCCATTAGTGATTGGGGCGATTGATCATCCTTGTTAGTTTACTGTTTATAATATATGCATGATATATTATAAATAATCAGTATGTGCGTTATTATTATTATAATAACTAAGTTGCATGAATCCGACAAACATACGATCAAACATGGCGAGCTTTTAAATAAATTTGATGATGAGACCTTTCAAATTTAAAAACCCTCATTTTGAATAAGATTCAAAATTAATATCAAGTACAAAAGGGGAATTATAAATGTGTTTATAAATTCCATGTCTTCCATCGACAATGGATGCATGATGAATGCTACCCATGCTCAGTGTTCGGCTCATATTATTGAGGGAGCCCTGGACACCAGAAAGCTGTGACATCCATTGACATGGTGATGTGAACTACGTGAAACTCCCATGATTTCGCCTCATATTATTGGGTCCTAATCAAACGTAAGACAAAATTTTATGTAAAGGTTTGCATGGAGATGCAATTGGAAACAATTTTTTAGGAATTATGATTGGTTGATATTATTCGGGATCATAATTTGCTAATAAGACCTTGCGCACCTAATGATGAAATGAGTTTCCCGTTTTCACTAGAGAGTAGTGAAAAATGTCAAAAACAGTGGGAGTAAAAATTTATGAAGTAAAAGTCTATACTTTATATCTTACTAAATATTTTAAAAATAGTCATTAACATTTATCTGTTTTTTACTTTTCAGTAAAAATTTGACAATGTCTTCGATTCGCAACCCGTTATCTGCGATACTCAACAAACTCATTTTAATCAGACCTAATTACCTCAATTTGCTAAGAAACCTAAAAATCATCCTGAATTCAGAAAGGATAGCATATACACTGACAGATTCGCCCCCTGTTGAGGCTCCGACTAGCTGCACTCCTTAGGATAGCATACTTATAAGGATTGGTGCGACCATGACTTGAAAGCCAAGTGTTATATATAGGCTTCTATGAATGAAGAGCTGCAGAGGCATTTTGAGGATGCAAAGGGTGCTGGTGACATTCATTTGCATCTCAAGGAGCTCCTTGGTGAGCAAAGACGGCCTCTTAAGCATGCTACCGTCAAACAGCTAATCACTTTACGCATGCGAGATGGGGCCTTGGTCCATGAGCATGACCTAAAGATGATTGGGCTTGTGGACAAGCTCGTTGGCATGGATCTTACGTTACCATCGGAGTTGACCACTGACGTGTTGCTCTAGTCAGCCTAGCTCATTTGATCCTTTTGTGGTGAATTTCAACATGAACAAGCTAGAGCCTACCCTTGAGGAGTTGGTGAATATGCTTGTTACGTTTTAGTCCACTATCAAGAAAGAGAAGTCGGTTCTTTATATGAGTTCTTCATCTGGTACGAAGACTGGTCAATATGGGAAAGGAAAGAAGCGTTCTTTCCAACGACCCAAGAAGAACGTGCCCTTGAAGAGGCAAACTCCGAGTCCCGCTGTGGCAGCCACACAAGTTAAGGCTGACAAGACTGCTGATATCTATCATCACTGCAAGAAGCGTGGACATTGGAGGCGTAACTGCGGAGAATATCTTGCTTAGAAAGGTTCTGGAAATGGTATGTTCTACATTGAAGTAAACATTTCAATTAACTCTACATCTTGGGTATTAGATACCAACTGTGGCTCACATATCTATAATGATTTGTAGGTGATAGGAAGAAGTAGGAGACTAAGGGAAGGTGAGACCTTCTTGAGGATGGGCAATGGGGCAAGAGTTGCAGCCAAGGCGATTGGAGATGTTTACTTACTTTTGAACAATGATTTTAAGTTAATTTTAAGATATGTTTTGTTTGTACCTGATTTGGTCAAAAACATTGTTTCTATTTCTATGCTTGACAAAGATGGATATTCTTGTTTATTTAGCAAAGGTGTTTGCAATATTTATAAGAATAAATGTTTGATTGATACGGGTGAACTTGAAAACGATCTCTACAACTTAAAAATTGAAAGATATTCCACTAAAAAATGTTCAAACAATAACAACAACAAACAAGTGAAAACAAGATACTCTAAATTCGGCACAATTATGGCATGCTCGATTAGAACATATTTCCCTAAGAAGGATGAACATCCTGTCTAAAAGAAAAGATGAAAAAAATTCCCTTTAAGGGCTATGTGGAGCGAGCCAAAGGATTATTGGATTTGATCCATACCGATGTGTGCGGTCCACTTAACATCACCACTGAGCATGGACATGCCTACTTCATCACCTTTACCGATGATTTTTCGAGGTATGGGAATGTGTATTTGATGAAATAAAAATCTGAAGCCTTTTAAAGGTTCAAAGAATTCAGAAGTGAAGTAGAGAAACAATTGGGACGAAGCATCAAGTCACTTTGATCGGATCGAGGTGGTGAGTACTTGAGTGCCGAGTTCCAAGAGTATCTTACGGAGAATGAGATTCTCTCACAATGGACTCTGACTGCTACACCGCAATTGAATGGTGTTTCAGAGCATCATAACCAGACTTTGATGGACATGGTTCTATCTATGATGGGGTTCACGGAGTTTCCGCCATTCCTTTTGGAGATATGCACTTGAGACAGCGGCACTGTTGTTGAACAATGTCCATTCAAAAGCATTTGAAAAGACACCATATGAGATATGGATGGGTAAGCCTCCCAAATATTCTTATCTTAGAATATGGGGATGCCATGTTTATGTGAAGCAGGTAGTGGGAGATAAATTAGATAGTCGATCCATTTTATGTTACTTTGTGGGATATCCAAGGAATTCAGTTGGATATTATCTCTATCATCCCCAAGAAACAAAGGTGTTTGTTTCTAGGAATGTAACTTTTTTGGAAAAATAATTTCTATTTGATAGAAAAGGGGAGATGATAGAACTCGAAGAGGTTCGAGAGACATCCACAATTGTAGAACCCACACCCGAAGAGCCAAGAGAGGAGATATAAGATCCTAGAAGATCCGAGAGAGTCTCGAGACCACCTATGATGTACGGTCTGCTTCTTGAAAAGGGCCATGATGAGCCTAACCATGGATGTTATCCAATAACCTTCAAGGAAGCGTTATCTGATGCCGATTCATCCAAGTGGCTTGAAGCTATGAAATCTGAGATGAATTCCATGCATTTGAACCAAGTGTGGAATCTTGTGGATCCACCTGAGGCAACTGTTTCCATAGGATGTAAATGAATTTACAAGAGGAAACTTGAAGCGGATGGGAAAATATTGACCTTCAAAGCACGACTGGTAGCAAAAGGCTATACTCAAAGACAAGGAGTTGACTTTGAAGAAACCTTTTCTCCAGTTGCATTGTTAAAGTCTATAAGGATATTGATAGCCATAGCTGCATGGTATGACTATCAGATATGGACGATGGATGTAAAGACAACCTTTCTTAATGGGTATCTTAAGGAAGATATTTACATGTCTCAACCTGAAGGGTTTACATCTATCGGAAGTGAGCATATGGTATGCAAATTTCAGAGATCTATTTATGGTCTAAAGCAGTCATCTAAGAGTTGGAACCTCAGATTCGATAGTAAAATCAAAGATTTTGGTTTTTCTAATAATCCTGAGGAACCCTGTGTGTATAAGAAGTCAGTGGGAGTGCTGTGACATTCCTGGTGCTTTATGTTGATGACATTCTACTAATTGGGAATGATGTAAGGATGTTGCAATGAACTAAAATATGGTTAGCAAGTAATTTCTTGATGCAGGACTTGGGTGAAGCATATTTTGTATTAGGAATACAGATCTATAGAGATAGATTAAGAAGATTGCTAGGTCTCACCCAGTCCACATACATTGATACCATCGTTAAGCGGTTCTTGATGGATGAGTCCAAGAGAGGACATCTACCAATGTGTCATGGCGTGTCATTCCTAACGGAGTTGCTCCGGTCCCGATGTTTTGTGACAACACGAGAGCCATTGCTCAGGCGAAGGAGCCAAGGTCTCATCAGAAATCTAAACATGTATTGAGAAAGTACCACATCCTCTGAGAGATTGTGGAAAGAGGAGAAGTGTCGATTGACAAATTCGGCTCCGTAGATAATGTTGCCGATCCACTAACTAAGCCTTTACCTGGACCATTGTTTGAGAAGCATCGCGAATCGATGGGTTTGAAGAATATGGTTAGTTGGCTCTAGTGCAAGTGGGAGATTGTTAGAGTAGGTACCCGTCTAGCCAAGTGTTGGCTGATGATTCACATTGAAACTCTTTGTATAAACAATCTTTATTTCAAACATATTTGAAATTATTGTTTTGGCACATCTTTATCTGTATACCCATGCTTGTTGCATAGATAAAGTTCTTGAATATTCAAATAATAGAAAGAATATGAGATGCTCATATGATGAGCATCATGAAACTCATATTTTGAATAATGTATTCTCTAAACAGTTCCTAGTCGATTCAGCTACCACTAAGAAGGATATAGGCTGCTCGAGTTTGAGACTAGTATCTACGATGTGAATACCATGTTTCATTAGTAGGGTATATTGTGATGTCCGAGCATGCAGATAGGTGCCTTGTAGAGTGCACTGAACAACCCTCCATAAAGGACTTTCCAAGTGATTCTCACTTATCGAGTCGAAACGTCCTAGTTTATGGTTGTACACCATTAGTCTTTATGACCCGGGACAACATTGAGACTCTATATGCAAGAATTGCACTTTGACTTGTTTACCGACTCATATGGGGTAATGAGGTGGCAAGGTTGGGTGTTTTGTCGAAACATATAGGAGTAGATGCATTGTACTCGGGGATTCACCGCTTATCTTTGGGTATGGATATCATATGTGATCTCATGTATATGTAATTTGAAATATCTGATCAGAGTGTTGGTGGCAAATAAGAAAGGGATTTGTCAGATCACAACATCGATGCAACTACGACATGACACATAGTATCAATTCTTTGGCAACTCTTGCTATACGAATAGTTGTCGAATCGGTCAGGATATGTGACTTGAAGGGACCGTACTGTACGTTAACCATAATGAAATCGTTCTTGCATGCACTATCATTTGATACCTAGGGAATCATGTAAGCGATGCTGCTAGGCATTTAACATGATTGGTTGGGTACTATCAGACTTGAGTTATGACGTTCTTATTATCAAGGAGTTGATAATTATAAATGGAGCAACTGGGGTATGCTCATATAAGGATATGTTTAGTCCTGAATAACATTGAGACGTGAACCCACTAGTAGTCATATGAACGAACCATTGAGGACCACACAAGTACTAGCTTTCTAGATCACGTTGAGAAGTAAAATAGTTCAATGTGTTGAACGGCTTATAAAGGAGTTTATAAGCGCAAAGAAAAATAAAAGTATGACTTCTATAAGAGGATTATGGGGAATGTAACTTTTAATTTGTGGAAGTGTTCTTAAGTTAAAATTTGGAAAAATAAATAATGTATTTGAAAAATTGTGATTTTCATAAACATGGTTATGGACTTAATTAAATTAAATTAATTCAAGTGTTTAATTAATTAAACACTAGTGGACCTAGAAGAGTCCAAATAATTAAATTAATTAAAGTTTTGAATTAATTAAATCATATTGGGTCTTGTAGACCCAAAATGGAAATAATAATTCAATCAGTGGGCTTGAGTAAATTTAAGTAAGATTTTATTATCTCAAATGTGTGAGATATTAAAAATTTGTCCATGGTCTTTGTAAATGTTGCAAACCCAAATTACATGCATGGGGAGGTGAAAGGTTGGAAGCCAACTTTTGAGTTAAAGGCAAGCATGCTTTTGAAAAGCACTTTTTACTTTTTCATGCACCAAAAAAACCCTTACTTTTCTCCTCTATACATGAAGTGGCCAAAATTCTCTCACCAATTTCTTTTTCAATTTTGCTTCTTCATTTTGATGCCGAAAGCATACATTTCTCAATGAAAAATACTTTACTTTTTCTAGTGCAAAAGTAGAGTGGATCTTCCTAGTTGGTGGTGGGCTTGATTTTGAGCAAGGAGTGCTCAAGTGAGGCTTGTAAATTTGTCTACCATTCAAGAACTAAGTTGTTAAACAACTTAGTTGGAACCAACATCAATCCATGTGATTGATAGGTACAATTTCTAAACACATTATGTATGTTTGTGTTTATTTTCGTATTTGCTACACACTAAGTGGGGTAGCTCGATTTTGCTTTTGAAAATATGATTTTTGAAATTTCTGTTGCACATCCGGGCACCGTAACCGATCTTTTTCACTGGTTTGGACATGGTTAGAGGCTAGGACTCTTGGACAGCAACCGAGGAAGAGTCCCGTGGGGCTAGGACACTTCTTAATGCGTTCAGCGACTTTGCACGACTGCAGGGGCAGCTGCTGGCTGGGGCTGGTAAGCAGGGGTTGGAGCGTGGTCTAGTGAGGGTCAGGAGGGTTCGGGCTTGGTGGTGGCTCGAGTCGAAGAGTCCTTGTCACGCTAAAGTCCTAGGATCGCCGCGGCTATTGTCTTGTGCAGGAGTCTACAACGAGGGCTAGGAGCTGGTTAGATGGGCTAGGCGTGGTTAGTAGGGTCCCTAGGAGGTCTGGTCAAGGCATGGCTCGAGGTGGCTCAGCCATGGTTCAAGAAAAACGAGAGACGGCTCAAGAAGAACTAGCTAGGGTTCGAATTATGGCTAGGAAAAAGAAAAGGGTTCGAACCATGGTCCACGTGGTTGGTTCATGGTTCACGAGGGTATTTTAGTGATAAAAAGTTTATGTTTAAAATTTGGGAAGAGAACATTAAAGTTTAAATTTATTCTAGAATTAAACACTTCACGAATTAGTAAATAGGAAACTAAATCGAAAGGCCTCAAATTTTAAGATAAATAAAAATGTTAAAAATTAAATTTAAGCTTAAATAATTATTTGGGATGGTTTAGAGTCAATGAAAGTAAGAAAAAGTCAAAGTCGAAAAATACCAGCCAAGGGCAAAACGGTCATTTTACACTTGGATAGTTCGAAAAGGGTTTGCAGCGTCTCGAAGGGTCATAACAAATGTTAAATGATATATTATGATGATTTTGATAAAAATATGATATTTTATGATTTATGATAAAGCTGTACAATTATTACGCTAAAAATGCTATTTTTGGAAAGTCGTGATATTTTATGATTTAAAAAGGAAGAGAAAAATATTTTGAGGGATGTGAATTGACTGTGACATAAAGGATATGGTATATGATTTTTTAGAATATCGTGATGGAAAAGGCCCTAGAGAAAGCCCGTTTAAGGGACAAGGCCCCAAAGAGAGCCCTACGATATTATTTTCATTTTACGTCGGTGCCTAGTGCACGTCCCCATGCACAATGGTGAGCTAAGACTGATCAGTCGACTAGAGGAAAAAAGGCTAGTCATTTTCAAGGATCAAACTTCGCCCAAAATGATAAATGATTGAAAACTTTACGATTTGACGATTTACAATTTATGAATAAAAGATTATTTTGAAAAAAAGTATGATTTTTAATTCATGTGATTGTAAATGTATTATTTCCTACTCATTTTTAGAATGTGCTGAATTATTAGAGTCACTAGGTTTGAATATTTCAGGTGATGATGATATTGAGGGAAGTGCTAATGCTTGAGTGGATCGAGTCCGGCAGTACATTCCCAAGGGACATTTATTTTCGCATTATCTTGATAGTTAAAAATATTTCAATATTTTGTTAAAGAATTTTATGCTTTATTTAGATATTAGTTGATCTTGTTAAAGGTCGACGTATGATTTTTTTTTAATTGACGATTTAGGAATTTTATGCATTTGAGATTCTAAATGTTAAATTATTTTGATTTATGAAAAAGTTAAGTTGTTTGAATTATTATTTCAATTTTATGCTTAATAAAAAAAGTTTTAGTAGAATTTTAAAGTTAAAAAATAGAGAGCGTTTAGTAATAAATATATATATATATATATATATATATATATATTTGGTCGAAAGCTTAAGGGAAAAAAAATATCTAGTATATTTTAAAGTAAACAAGAAGTGGACGTTGCAATTTGTATAAGAGAAATGTTCTTGTAAAGGGTTGTGCCACCACCAGTTCTAGGAAGCCCAGTCGTCAAGCCTCAATTCTGTAAGTTTTAATTCTTTAAATGATTTTAATGATGGTACCTACATGTTTACATGGTTAACATGCTTAAGTTACATGTTTAATTGCCTTTTGAAGTTAATTGATATTTATGCTTAAGTTGCTGGATAAATGAATTTTATATGCTGCATAATTAGAAGCTTTGATTTAAATGTATGTTGGTTACATTTAGATTTGGAAAATGATCAGATATAATGCCTCCTAGATGCGCATCTAGTACTGGTGGCAAGCTAAGACTCAAGAGGATCGTAGATTGAATGCACCCCCACCTCTCAATGGGGATGCTACTACTAGAGTGCTGGAGGGTATGACACGTTTCTTTGAGCAGCAGGCTCAGCAGGCTTCGAGGCCACAACACGATATGTATGATCAGTTCCGGAGGCTAGGGTCCGAAGGAGTTTTGAGGGACCACCGACCCATTTGCTGCCGAGTGTTGGATTAGATCACTTGAGGTGCACTTCTGTTACCTGAATATGGGAGATGCTGACCGAGTTTGGTGTACTACTTATATGCTGGGAGATGATGCTTCTCATTGGTGGGAAGGAGCTGAACATGGCATTAATCTAGCCACCCTCACTTAGGGGCAATTCAAGAACATCTTCTATGAGAAGTATTTTACTACTGACGTCCTAGGACGCTTGAAGAGAGAGTTTATAAGTCTCCATCAGAGAGACATGTCTATGGCTGAATTCATTAGGAGGTTTGATAGGGGTTGTCACTTTGTGCCCCTTATTGCTAGGAATGTTGTTGAGAATTTGAGGCACTTCATGGACGGCCTTCGACATACTTTATGCCGTGATGTGATGCTGATGCGACCGTCGGATTATGCAGCTGCCATTGCTTGTGCTTTCTAAGCTGAGCAAGCCTTGAAGGATATTGATTTTGAGATGCAGCGCAAGAGAAATCAGCATCAGCAGAAATCTCTGCCAAATAAGCGGACAATTTACAGGACCTCCCGAAGCTCAAGGGCAGCAAAAGCCCCAAGGAAAAATGAAGAAGCCGGGGCAGCAGAAGCCACCACAATTTGGAGCACCAAAACCTGAATAGAGGCCACTGTGCAAAGAATGCAATCGCCCAGACTTTGGCAAGAGCATATGGGGAACATACAAGTGTTGTATTTGAAAGGAGGAAGGACATAAAGCCATGGATATCTCAAAGAAGCAAGGAGAAAATGTTGGCAGAGCTTATGTCATGCATGCTGAGGAGGCTGAAGCAGAGTCAGACACAACTCTGATTACTAGTAACCGAGTTGTTTAACATTTTATATTGCTTTTATTGTATGAAATGTTAAATTGGTTATTGGAATTGATTGGGACAATGAAAAACTTAGAGGAAAAATAGGTTGCATGCTCTACTTTTGTTGTAATTAAGGGATTATAATGAAAATTATAGGAATTGGGTATAAAACTTAAGCTTTAAGAATGTAAAGGAATGAATTGAACCAAATAAGAATTTTAGGGCTAAAAATGAAGGGACAAAAGTGCAAAACCGAAAGTTTAAGGATTAAATTACACTAGGCCAAGGATTTCAGGGGTCAAACTGTAAAAATTTTAAGAAGTCCAGGGACTAAAATTGAAATGACGAAAATTCTAAGGTGAAATCTGGAATTTTCAAAAATTCAGGGACTAAGTTGTAAAGTTTTTAAAGTTTTCAGGGGCTGTGTGTTGCGAATTCTTAGATAAACAGAATTTAGGGACCAAAACAACAAATTTCAAGGGGATAAGGCTGAAATGGAGTGAATCCGAAATTTAGTGGGGCTAAGACGCAATTTTTGAAAATTTTAGGGACCAAAATGAAAGAATTTCAAAACTTTAAGGGGCTGAAATGCAATTTAGAAAAATTATTTTGCGTAAATTGTGCATTTTCGAGATTTATTAAGGATGAAGTGTGGTAATTTCAAGAATTTTGGGGGACAAATGATAGAAAATTTTTAAGTATTCGAC
This sequence comes from Primulina tabacum, assembly GCF_025594145.1. Lineage (NCBI taxonomy): Eukaryota > Viridiplantae > Streptophyta > Magnoliopsida > Lamiales > Gesneriaceae > Primulina > Primulina tabacum. The sequence goes on along the minus strand of NC_134550.1, from coordinate 35,954,253 downwards.
TCGATTGGATTTGAGGGCATAGTTCGATATCGAGATTGATTATGGGTTCCTAGTGACGATTCACTGAGAGGTTATTATGAAAGAAGCTCATAATACTCCGTACTCCACTCATCCTGGAAGTACGAAGATGTATAAGAATTTGTGACATTGTATTGGTGGTCGGGCATGAAGCGAGACATCTTGCATTTTGTGTTCAAGTGTTTGACATGTCAGTAAGTTAAGGCAGAGCATCAGAGGCCAGCAGAGAAGCTTAAGCCAGTTCCTACTCCAGAATGGAAATGGAAAAATATTACGACGGACTTTGTAGTGGGATTTCTAAGGATTATCAGAGGATTCAATGCCATTTGGGTGATAGTTGATCGTGTTTCGAAATCAGCGCACTTTCTACCTATTAAGACGACATTCACCATGACCCAGTATGCAGAGTTGTATATCTGAGAGATAGTCTAAGTGCATGGGATTCTAGTATCTATCGTTTCGGACAGAGATCCAAGGTTCACATCGTCTTTCCGGAAAAGTCTGCATTCAATGATGGGAATAAAGTTGTTCATTACAGTGTTTCATCCTCAGACTGATGGACAATCCGAAATGGTGATTCAAATTTTGGAAGATCTACTCCAAACTTGTGTGATCAATTTCCAAGGAAGTTGGGAATCAAAGTTACTCCCAGTGGAGTTTACCTATAACGACAGTTACCAATCATCTATAGGTATGGCTCCTTATGAGGCACTTTATGGAAGGAAGTGTAGATCACCGATACATTGGGACGAGGTTGGTGAAAGAGGAGAATTTGGTCCGGCCTTGATCATGCAGACAACGGAGCTAGTAGTCAAAATCCAAGATAGGATGAAGAATGCTCAAAGTCGCCAAAAGAGTTACGTTGATAAGCAATGAAGGGAGCTAGAGTTTGCAGTGGATGAACACGTATTTGTGAATGTAGCACCTATGAAGGTTGTTGTGAGTTTTGGCAAGAAGGTCAAACTCAGTCCGAGGTTCATGGGACCGTTTGAGATTTTAGAGAAGATTGGAACATTAGCTTATAGAGTTGTGTTGCCACCGACGCTAGCCGGAGTGCATAATGTGTTCCATATATCGATGCTGCGAAATTACATGTCGAATCCTCACATGTACTGAATTATGAACCTCTGTCGTTGACTCCAAATTTGTCGTACGAGGAAAGGCCTATACAAATTCTAGATAGGCAAGAAAGAAGGCTCTGGAATAAGTTTATTCAAATTGCCAAAATTCAAGTGGCTAAATCATTCGGAGGGAAAAATACTCGGGAAACCGAACTGACATGAGGATTTTCTACCCGGAATTATTCGGTGAGTCTTAATTTCTAGGGCGAAATTTCATTTAAGGATGGAGGAATTGTAAGATCCAAAATGCGATAAAGTAACCCAACTGCATGCAAATATAGGAAAAATAAAAAATGACTAATTGAATTGTTTTAATTGCATTAATTAAATGTGGAAGGCATGATTATATGTTTAAAATAGAGTTCTATATTAGAATGCATAAAACTTTTTTTTAAAGGTTATTCGAGACGCAATCGAGGAATGAAGATCGGAGACCATAAAGAGAAAATATTTTTATTAAGTGATTATTTTAAATTATTTAATATATGGTATTTTTGAAAATGGTGCTTTTTGAGATGTTTTTACGCGCCAAGTCGTTTTTTAAATCGGTAATCAATTTTTAACGAAAATAAGGACTTTTTGGAAACTCGGCTAATATTTTCGAAAAATTTGCTAAACAAAATATTTTACCTACACTATAATGGGCCTAACGGGCCTATTATAATAAGGTTATTTGGCTCAATTGTCTACCTTATTATTTATAATCAAACCTTGAATTTTTTCAAGCCCTAAACTCTTCAAAACTCACGCACACCACCTAGGAAATCTAAAGTTTATCTCCCTAGCAGCCACACACACGCACCCACACGTCTAATGCTAAATTCACATGATTTTGAAGGAAAAACACAGCAAAGATCGTCCCCGTCTCTCTGGCAACATTCCTTCGCGTCAAGGCTTGAATTTTCGTGCGTGAATCACGCAAAGGCATGTCTTATTCTTTTTTTTCTCATCGTTCATATCATATTATGTGTGAATATGTGTTATTGTATGAAAAATCTAAAAGCATTATGGTACTTTCGTTTTTAAGGGTTTAGTCATGTAGAAACTTTATTTTTGTGCATGTTCTTGATGCTTCTTGTTAAAGGGAATGAGCTTCCTGGTTAGGGATGTTAGGGGATCGATTCAGGGGCTATTAAGGGGTCCTAGATGGGGCTGCACAAAGCTAGAAATCAAGGGCTAAGGGCTGAACAAAAATTGGATTCTAAGGGAAACCAGGGTTCGGTTTTTGGTTCTTGAAGGGGGCAGGTGTGTGCAAGGGATTGGGCTGCAACCAAGTGACCTAGGAGGGCTGTGGAGTGGTCCTAGATGTGTTGAGGGGTGGTTGGTGCAAGGGAGATGGTTGTAGATGCGTGATCATGGTGCCGCGTGCAGGTTTGATGGTTCATGCACATGCTCATGCATGGTGTCTAGGACTAGTCCAGGATGGGTCCTAAGGGGTTCAGTTATGGCCCTAGGAGGATTGATTAGGGTCTGGTCTCGTTGGTTTGGGGCTAGGATCGAAGGAGCTTGGGATTTGTTGGGCTAGGGTTAGGTTCGAACATGTGAAAAAATTCAGTAGCTTTCTAGGAATTTCCAAGGGTCCTAAATGGATTGAATTGGGATGAAAATGGGATGGTTAGGTGTTAGGAAGCTATGGTTAAAGTTTAGTTAAGTTTCAGGTTAAAACCGATACTTCGGTTCAAGTTTAAAACAAATTACGGAATTTAGTAAAGGGGCTTAAGTTTACGTCTAAAAAATGTTCGTGGGTTTGTTTTAAGGTGTTATGGTGTGTTTGGATGGATTCGGGTCGAAGTTTTAGGGTTCAGGGGTAAAATGGGAAAACTATGGTTTCAGGGCAAAACAATCATTTTACATCTGAAAGATTTAGGAGTCCTAGCATTCTCCTGAATGCTATAATAAATGTTAAAATGTTTCTTTTGAGAGGTTATGGAATTTTGTGACTGAAAACGATATTTACGCATTATTTTATAAAGTGAGGGAAATGTTGAAAAATGTTTTGAATGAAGTTACTTAATTGTAACGGTAAGGTAATGGGGATTCGTGAGCGACAAATCCCCAATGGAACCAGTTTATGGGACAACGCCCTTTGGGAACCCGAACCGAATTTCCATTGGCCAAGACCCAGTAACGGAAAAGTGGTTGCTGGTGTCCCCGCCAACTATAGGCCAAGGCACAGAATAGAAAAGTGGTTACTGTTGCCAAGCCGCCTGGTACCATGGTTACAGCTAAGATTTGTCAATCGACCGAAGGATGAAATGATGATCACAATTAATGAAAGAATTTCACTCCAAAGGAAATGTGTATGTATATGTATATGATGAAACAAAAAGTATATGATGAAAAAAAGGATTAAATTTATCCATGTTTATGTTAAATCCATTTTATTAATAGTATTTTGCACGGTTGTATGTGGATGTATACGTATTACTTTTTACTATGGTTAAAACTTGCCGAGTCAATAGATTCACTAGGTATGAATGATGTAAGTGAGGATATTTCTGTTGAGAAAGGAGGGTTGGATGATTGAACTGGCTGGATGGATGATGCACTAACCTGAGGATTTTTTCTAGTTTTTCCGCACGGTTATGCTTTTACAGTGCTTCAAATATTTGCATGACTTTTGGAAGTAAGAGTGGTTTTTGAGAGGATTTATGACTTTTATTATATTTTTTTAAAATTGCTAGTTTTAGGTTTGTTTGAGATTTATGATATTTTGAATTTTACTGCAGTTACTGAGTTTTGAGTAAAAATAGATGGTGAGTTTATTTTAATGGTGCAAAACGAGTTTTGAGATGTTTTACTTTACATCCATCTGATGAAGCTCAAGATCGAAATGCGCTACCAAAGCCATTAAAATCCTTAAAGAGTTTTTCGAAGAAACTGGAGAGAAAGTCTCTTTATAATTATTGCCTTCTTTAAGTGTAAAGCCTTTAGCGATAAGATGAGCCTTATATCTTCCAAATTGCCTTTCAAATCAATCTTGGTTTTAAATATCTATTTGGAACTAATGGGCTTCATATATTTAGGCAATGGGACAAGATCCCATACATCATTGCCCTTCGTGGACTTTATCTCCTCATTCGTGGCATTATACCACTTTTGAGAGAGCTTTCACTACAAGAAAATATTGAATACACAACACTTAAAGACAATGGTTTTACAAAAAAACCGTTGTTTTTTACTTTTTATCAATGATTTTAGTGAAAACCGTTGTTATTGAGCATTTTTTTAAGCGTCTTTAACCCCAAAAAAATGCTAAAGACAACGGTTTTCTAAAAACTGTTGTCTTTTAGCGTTTTTTTGGGTCAAAGACAACGGTTTTCTGGTTTTCTATAAACCGTTGTCTATTAGCGTGTTTTTTGGACAAACGACAACGATTTTTCTAAGACCGTTGTCGATTAGCATGTTTTTTGGACAAGCAACAACGGTTTTGTTTAAATTGTTGCTATATATAGCGAAGGTATTATTAAAACCGTCGCAATTTTTAAAATAGCGACGGTTTAAACAAAAACCGTCACTAATAGCGACAGATTAATAAACAACCGTTGCTAATAGCGACAATTTATTAATAGATTAACAAAAAATGTCGCTCAAAGTGACGGTTTATTAGCGACGGTTTATTAAATAGGGACGGTTTTAACAAAAACTGTCGCTCATAGGGAAGGTTTTGCTTAACCGTCGCTAATAGCGATAGTTTAATAAACAATTAGCGACGTTTTTACCAAAAACCGTCGCAAAATTTCTATAAATATTCACATTTTCTGTCCATTTTCCTCCACAACGTTTCACATCTACGATAAATGTTTCTCTCTTAGATGATTTTAGTTTCGATTTAGGGTAAGTTTTTTCGCTTCAATTCTTGGTAAATTTTTAAGTGTTACTTAAGATCATGAATATTATTAGCTTAATCAGATTGTAAGTTTTTTTGGTAGATTTATTAAATTATAAAAGTAATTTTTTTATTTTACTTAAAAAATTAATAACAAACAAGTTGAAATTATCACATCGATGATATTGAATCGTCGATCAAGATTTGATGAGATTAATATAATGGAAGCATAGATCATGGGCTTGTAAGAGAATAAGCTCATCATGCTAATTTACTAAAGTTCAAACTGGACTTTAATAATTAAATTATATTTTAACTGAATTAAAATATAGCCCATTAAGTTCTTATAAAAATATGATATTGATTTATATAATATAGAAATATTCATGATATCATAATTTTAAAAACTTGCACACAAAGTAAAATAATATTAATGCATGATATTCTCAAAATATACATGTATGAATTCGAGATTGGCCATGATTGGTAATGCACTAAGAATTTTTAATTAATTTAATTAAATTAATTAAGTAAATGAATGATTAGTATTAAAATAATGATTTTGATTCTTATTGAAAATTAAGCATTCGAAAGAAACTTTTCAAAAAAAAAAAAAACTTCAGCTCTCATTTTTTGAAGTCTTCAGCCACCTTAATTAATAGGTATTGAATCGTTTCTTCTTCGTGTTTTATCTCTACTCAAAATATCTTCTATACTTTTTAGTGCAAGTTAGAAGATGAACAAGTAATCTGGTCGCGGACCTGATTCGTAGATTGAAAAAAGTACTTTCAAGAAGATTGTTCTTAGGAAATTCAACAAGAGCTATCTCCGCTAATCCCGAAATAATTGGAGTCAAGTGATTAATTCACTAAAAATAAAAATTATAAACACCCTATGAATATTTATTAAAACCATACGAGTTACATAATAACATTTTGAACGTCAAAATTAAAATTTTTAAAACTTCTGCTGCCTTTAGGCACGAGGAAAACGGTTCCACAACTGTGGTATCAGAGCCATGTTCTCTTTATCGTATTGTTCGTATCATGATGAGTATTTTATTTCTATCCGCACAAGAATATTTTTCCAAAAATCGCGCCTATGAAAATTTGATTTTCGAAAAAAAAGTTAATATTCACGTTAACCGTGAATAGTGCCCGCAAGCAGCGTGAAAAGTGCCTCAGGCAGCATCGATTTTCCATAAAAAAAAGGGTTACTGTTTAAGCTGACTGTGATTTTTAGGCCCGGTGTGATTTTTATAATTTTCAAAATAATTTGTTAAATTTGAATTTTTTTGAAAATTTGTTTAGTTTAATCTTAAAATTAATTTTAGGGCACTTGGGGAGTTCGGGAAGGTGGAGAAAGAAGAAGTGTTCCTTCCAATGTTCGTGAGAAGTTTGGATCTTGCCTAAGAGTGTACAGTTTGGACGAGAGCCTATGGTGAAGACCCCGTCCTTGTATCAGCGGGAGTCATAGAAATTGAAAATGGTGGGGTGACCAGATCAAGGGAACAAAAGAGTACCTAAATCGTGGCCATGTGGCAGAAGTAGTTGGGTTGGATTTGTCCTAATGGCTCTCAGTAGTATCGAGATAAGTCTTGATAAAAATAAGGGATGGGAAGCAAAGCCCACTTTGGAGCCGGACCTTGAAGAAAGTAAGGTAGATGGGAGAAGGGTGATGAGCTCGGTGGTAAGGTCCAAGATCATGACGTCCCAATCCTCGGGGACAAAGGGTGGCCTCATTCCTAGTCTTGAGTTTGGAGGCATGTGCAATGCCAATTTCCAGCAATGGGAAGAATAGAGAGTCCAATATGAATGACAAGAGGGGTAGCAAGGTGTTGTATGGAAACTCGGGCTCAGGAGGGGGTCTGACGCCTAGGTTTAAGGTGACTCGTGGATGGAATAGGAGCCCCAATTTCCCGAGAAGAAGATGTTTAGCTGAGACACCACACACGCCGTCATAGTTCAGCTGGAGCTTAACTCCGAGGACTCATCCAGGGTAGAACCATGACCATTGGCGCTGTAGGTGGAAGACGCAGAAGAAGAGGTCATAATTAAAGCAAAAGAAAGATGACTTATGTGGACTAGAGAAGTGGAAGAGAGCTAGGAAGTCAATACCAGAGACTTTAAACGCAGGGGAGCAAGGGACGAGAAGAAACTTAAATGGAGAAAAGTATGAAATCGATAGTAGACAAGGTTTATATAAATTTGAAAAGATGATCATCGCCGTCCGTGTGGGCCGAGATGGACGGATGTGATGACCTCGAGAGGTTTACCGCCGGCTCAAGAAGACACAGTCGGCCCATCAGGCCCATTAATGTTATGTCAGTGTTGCTTTGTACGGTGTCAGGATGGCGTCAGTAGTGTAAAGGTTGATCTTATCCAAGACATACTTCAAGAGAGAACTAGCCGGTTCCGGACTCATCCATTCGACTTAGGGCAGCGAGTACATCTCTAGCCTGACTAGAGAAGGACTAATAATATAATGACCTGAATCTTTATTTTTAATTAGGTAATAAATAAGAGATAATTAAAGAGTTGTTAATTAAGCATTTTTAAGGAATTGACAATTCAAGATCAAACTGTTAGGATCCACCGAATTTAAAATGAACCACCCAATCTACTTCAGATTACATTATCCCGAGAAGTCAAACTAGAAGAATGATATTCTAACACGTGACAGATAAGATTGATTTTGAATCTTCTGAATTAGTCCGGATGCAGTCTATAAATAGAATTTGATTTAATTTGGCTACATCGTTTCCTTCAGCTACTCTCTCTCTCTCGAGTTCTAGAAATATACCTTAGGTTTTCCAGCCAGTTTCTAGGGCAATTTAGTGTCAAAAAGTTTCAGAGCTAGTGTCGACTCGAGGAGGGGTCGGTGAACTGAGATGCAGATCGAGACATCATCAGCTGGCTGACGCTGGACGCAGGTATAATCCTAAAGCCTTAAATAGTGATTTAAGGATAATTAGGAATAACTTTGTAGCATGTTTAGTAATTCAGGATCTGGATTGATAGTGATTTCATTATGTTGGTATTGTTTAAGTTTAGACGAGTACGCTTTCTGTCAAATTGTTTTAGTGAGGTACGTGATGTACTGATTGAGATATCCAAGCTTAGTATACACACAAGTATGTTGCATATTTATCTGTTGTACAATATATGTTTTACTGCTTTGACATATTATGCATTACATATCATGTTGGGTCTGATATCTTTTGAGATATACCTAGTTTGTTGGGGCCGCTCATCCCTATTCTGTATTGTGGACGGTTGGGCATCAAGAGCTACAATTTTCAACAGGACCCGTGGGCTCTGATGACCTTTAATATTGTAGGTCCACGCCTTGATGATGAGTGTGAGAGCCAAAACATAGTCTAGGGCAGATCAGATACTACACACTCATGTGCCTCTAGACTGAGCATGAGATTCTTGACTTGATCCTTGATATTCGAGCATATTGCATTTCACATGCATCATATCAGTTTGTATACTCGTACATTCTTGTATTGGGTGATTGTCGCTCACGTCCTTGTTTTAATCTTGGGCATCTCATTCTACAGGGCAGGTCTTAGGTTGGACGGTTCGGAAGGCCAGGGCAGTGGCTAGAGCAGTTGGGTTTTCTGTGATGATCTAGTGGAGGTTTTATTTGGTTTCTTGTATTCTCATTCAAGATTATGTTTTCGATATTGTTGTATTTACGTTTAAGAATTAGATTATTGTTTTGTTTACGTTTGGGTTATAAGATGACTAAGTTATTTAGTTTCCGTCGTTTAATTGTTGTTATTATGTTTAAAGTTTGCATGATTATGATTCTGTTTAGCAGTGGCTCAGGTAAGGGCACTACATTTAGAGGTATCAAAGCATGCAAAGATTTTTGGGATATTGGTAATTTTGTTTCGAGGATTTAGAGGTTGATTTTGATTTCTATTCAGATGTCAGGAGATGGAAAATGTCATGGAAGTGTGGGACAAGGCGTTATGGCGACGATGAGGCTGGCCGAGAATATTGTCGTAGAGATCGTGACGGAAGGCGTCACTGAGATCATGATGAAAGGATACGTAGGAACCACGTCAACATTATGTATTTCATGAATATTGGACCTCCACCATTGACAGGAGATGAGAATTGATTTTGCTGAAGCTTGGGTCGATATCATGGAGCAGTGTTTTCGAGTGCTGCACTATGACGAGGATGAGAAGATGGAGGTAGCCGAATTTATGATCCAAGGTAAAGGTCGGAAATGGTGGAAACATGTTTCTACCATTCTAGTTCAGCAGCATGGGCAGATTCGTTGAAAACATTTCCGTCAGGCATTCATCAATCATCACTTTGTTCGAACTCTTCGTTAGGAGACGGAGACGGAACTGTTGACCATTAAGCAAGGAGATTCGAGTATTGAGGATTACCAAAATCGTTTTATGGATCTATTTTCGTACACTCCTAACATCAGTAAGAATTATACAGCAAAATATTCTGATTTTTTGAATGGTTTGAATCAGGATATTTTTTATCGGATTTTTTCATGTGACAATCTGACTTTGTACAAAGGATTAGTGAATCGTTGTCGTCAAGCTGTTATTAGTATTGCTAGGCTACGCAAGATAGAAAAAGTTATAGTTTGTTGGGACCAAGGGGTCAGTCTTTCAAGAAGTCCGTAATTTCTTCTTCTGGTTCTGGAGGGGTGCACAATTTTGGTTCGAAAAAGCTGCAATGTGGCCATTGCGGAGGCAATCACCAGATAGGGAATTGTCGAAGAGTGACAGGTTCTTGTTTCAATTGTGGTGGTTTAGGTCACATGAAGAGGGATTGCCCTAATTTATAGGATCGGAGTGGAGGCGGAGGTTCTATGGTAGGGTATTACAGTGGAAAACAGTCTGAGGCCACTGTTCAGCAGAAAGTTTTCCTGATCATGGTTCTCGTCGTGGAAGGATATCACAAGGATCTCAGCAATGCCCACGAGTCTAGGGGCAAGTGTTTTCCCTAAATCAAGAGCAAGCTGAGGAGATAAACGAGAGACTCATTGCAGGTAATTTCCTTTTATGTGGTATCCCTGCATATGTATTAATTGACACTGGGGCATCGTATTCGTTCATAGCTTCAATGTTTGTTAAGAAGCATAAACTACTTTACATGTCATTAGATGTTTTAATGTCGATGTCTACACCTATGGGACAAGAGATTTTACCTAAGCGACGTGTAGCAGACTGTTTGTCAGAGTTTGAGGGAAAATACTTGTCTTCCAATTTGATGATATTGTCTGTGGAATATTTCGATTGTATTATGGGAATCGACATATTGACTAAGTATAGAGTGACCATAGATTGTTATCAACGTCTCGTTTAGTTTCGCCAAGAAGGAGATGAGAATTGGTTCTTCTTCGGTGAGGGAGCTCGACCTCCAATGCCAGTTGTGTCTGCTGTAAAGGCACAACAAGCTTTAGTGAAAGGAGGAGAGGGATACCTCATTCATGTTGTGGACATATCGAAGGATGTAATCGACGTGAAGAACATTTCAGTTATCGATGAATTTCCAAAAGTTTCCCCCAATAAAATTCCTGGATTTTCTCTGGAGAAGTAAGTGGAAGCGAAGATAGAATTGGTACTAGGAACATCACCTATCTCTAGAGCGCCTTATAGATTGGCACCAATGGAGATGATAGGGTTGAAACAACAGTTACAAGATCTTCTTTACAAGGTGATACGAATCCTCGTACGAATGAGAAGCAAACACGATTAATTAGAATCGTGCCCTCAATTCAATAACGAACAAGGATCGATTATGTTGTCCCGATTTTTTGAAACAAGAAACGATTTGTGATATTCAGCTCTAAACGATTAACACTTAGCAACAAATATCAACGATAATAACAATCGAATTTCATACGAACCTTCAAACAACTCGTTTTGACAATCCGTGCGAAAACAATTGACAAACGCCACAAAGATGCAATCTTTGATAAGTTTGATTTGGTAATGAACAAAGCTTTAAAAGCCTTGAGAATTGAGAGAAAACCTCAAAATATTTCTTATCAATCTGAATTGGTTCGTTCATGGTCTCATACAATCATTATATAATCGATAAAACATGAAAAATCAGTGTAAAAAGTCATAAAGAAAGTTGTGAACAATTTCTACACTGCAGTGCGCGCGGCTGCGCATGATCTCGCGCGGTGGCGCGCGAGATTCTGTCTTCCCCAGCCTGGTGCGCGCGGCAGCGTCTAATTGCGCGCGGGGCGCGTGCCCGCGACAGTTCATGCGCGTGCGGCTGCGCCGCTTCTGGCGCGCGTGCTGCTGTCCTCATGTTCTTTTATCACTTGAATGACATTCCAAACACTTCCATTATTGTGTCCATGTTCCCCAAGCTCCTCTAATTTAGACACCCCATTTGTTGAACTTACTTGGTAGCTCACCATGAATCCTTGAAGTGCTTCTTTAAACTTCTTGGTACGTCCCCTCGTTATAGGTCCTTCGTTATATTCTTTGTTGAACTCCGCCACTTGCTTGAATATGCTTGATTCATCATCTTTAATGACAATCAAGCTTGAAAGTCTGAGGCAACAACGCATCTTAAATCTCCTTTCAACCATTAGCACGTAATACCCGGTCAGATTCGTATCACAAGGGGTATGATAGGTGTTGTTTTTACGTGTTTTATTGCATTAATTTTGTGTGTGTTTGCATTGTGTATGCATGCATTTCACATACATTTTGTTCGTTTTAGAACTAGCATATGCATATGATCGTGTTTAACTTGTAGCTGATGAATTTGCAGGTTAAATGACCGGAGAACTGAAATCGGGACAGAAATATGCAAGCCACAAGAAACTAGAGAGCACTTGAAAGAAAGATCGATGCTCGGGCTGCAGAATCTTACCGCTCGAGCACGAGGAGGGATTTCCAGAAGTGTTGATAAAGAGTTGGCGCTCGAGCGGTGGCATCTTACCGCTCGGGCACGAGTGGTGTCTGTGCCAAGAGAAAATTATAGAAGACTCGCTGCTCGGACGGTAGAATCTTGCAGCTCGAGCACGAGTGCCACACATTGGAAGCAAAATTACAGAGGAGTAGGTGCTCGGGCAGTAGAATCTGACCGCCCGAGCGGTACTCAATTTTGAAAAAATATTGAAGATGATTCTTGCCTTACGGGAGGTGCTTGCCAAAAAGGGCTGCACAAAGGGACCCAAGGGACGAAAATTAACACTTTTCAGCAGCCAAGGAGTGTAAAGGAGAGAAAAAGGCTTGGAGAAAAGCTTGGAGCGAAGAATTGAAGATTTTCGAGCGTCGTTCTTTGCGTTTTCATCACGTCAGTATTTCTAGCTTAAAACTTATTATTTAAATCTTGTTTCACTTATTTTGATCATGAATTTGTGTAGCTAAATTTCATTATTTGTTGGGATTTAAGGGCTTCCTACTTCGAAACCGTATTTAGTTAATTTATCTCTCGACTTTTGATTTATTCTTGATCGTGCTATTATTTTCATTGCGTTATTGAAGCGTAACTAACTTTAATAATGATTTCATATTGCGAGTGAATCCGAGAGAATAACTCGTGATAGGAATGAGTAGTATAGTCCATGGATTTACAATTTGTAAAGAAAAATGAAGTTGGATACACGTCGATAGTCATAGCCTAGTAGGTCGAAAGCAAGGGGATTTCATAGAACGACATGCAATTCACCCTTGATAAATATTTATAGAAATTTAATTACTTCACCGCGTTGAATTATTTTAGCATACCTCGAGAGGGCGTAGTTCAATTGGATAGGAATCATGTCGAAAGCGTAGATCATTGTCGAACAAATTAAGTAAATGAACTTCTCATTGTCCCAACAAATTCATTTATCATTGAATATTTAATCAATCCTTTAGCTTATTTCTGTCATCTTTTAATTTGTGAATCAATTTGTTGAGCTTTTATTTAATCATCGTAGTAGTAAAAAATCATCCGAATTATCGTTGCCAAATGTTTAATAATTGAGAATAACAATTGCAAAATACAGTCTCTGGAGGAACGATACTCTTACTCTTGTATACTATATTATTACTTGACATCGTGCACTTGCATGTAATTCGAGCTTCAATATTATTAATTTTACCAAGGATTTTACAGTGCAAGTTTTGCTCGATAAGGGTACATTAGACCCTATGTCTCTCTTTGGGGAGCACCAGTGTTGTTCGTTAAAAAGAAGAATGGTTATATGCCGCTTTACATAGATTACCGACAGTTGAACCGAGTAAGAGTCAAGAATAATTATCTATTACTCCCGATCGATGATTTGTTTGATCAACTGCAAGAGACTTCAGTGTACTCGAAGATCGATTTATGGTATGGATATCACCAACTTCGAGTTCATCAACGTGATATCCCTAAGACTGCATTTCAAACAAGGTATGGACATTGTGAGTTTCTAGTGATGTCTTTTGGTTTGACGAATATTACAGGAGTATTTATGGATTTGATGAACCGAGTATTCCAGGAGTATCTTGACAAGTTCTTCATTGTCTCTATTGATGACATACTTGTATACTCTCGTAGCCTTAAAGAGCATGCACAACATTTAAGGATTGTGTTGCTAACCTTAAGGAATCACCAACTGTATGCTAAGTTGAACAAGTGCGATTTTTGGCTCGACATAGTTATTTTCTTGGGACATGTTATACCCAAAGATGGGATATCATTGGATCCTAGCAAGATCGAAGCAGTTTTGATTGGGCATGACTAAAATCAGCTCAAGAGATAATAAGTTTTCTAGGTTTGGCAGGTTATTACCAGAGACCAATTTTGGGATCTTTTCAGTTTACAAAACCATTGACACAACTGACGTATAAGAATGTGCAGTTCGAATGCACAGATGATTGTGAAAATAGTTTCAATGAACTGCGTCAATATTTGACAACTGCATCATTTTTAGCTCTCCCATCTGGATCAGAAGAGTAAATCGTGTACACTGATGCTGTGGGGACCCGGGCTCTAACTCAATTGTCTTTGAGATTAATTGGATCTTTGCTAGAAAATATGGGTCAAAATTTTGTTTTTAATATCAAAACAATTGTATATAAATCATACATCAACGTTATCTCAATTTTATTTCAAAAACGTCGGTACATGTCTTGTTCCATTACAGTCATACAAAATAGCGTTTACAACAAACTACATAGCAAATGTACAACTACTAGTTCATTTCTCACGCCCGAAATCACCACGCTATCCAATCTCAGTCACGCTCTCCTTGACCCTGATCCTGTCCCACCTGTTGTCATGCACACATACAGACACAACAACAGCCGGATACTCCGGTGAGAACAAATCCCAATATAAAACATGTATACATGCATGTCATGCAATTACATATAAAATCATAACACATAAATCAGTAATTATGACACATTAGTGAATACCGATAAAACAATTCGACTCTTATTCTTTAACTCAACTCATATCTAAATCTAGGGATCCCAGTGTGAATAAGACGTAACAATCTCCCACCTACTCTCCCAATCGGGGTGGCGGTACGTCTTATTCCCGGACTTCGGCCCTCTCTGTATCGAATATCTACAATAGGAGTCGATCTTCTCCTACGTACGTCGATATCACTAAACATCCGGTATCTTGGCATGTCTGCCAACGACTCACCTATCTCATGTGCATTGCTACAACTCTATATACAAGGCATAACCGTATCTAATTATAAATAATCTAGTATATGATTTTGGGAAACTCAAACCGGATCTGATTTGAGTTGTGTCTTCCCGAATCAACATTGAATTATACATTTCGTTGTTCAGTCTTTGTCGATGTCGAGGTCTCTATGTCGAAGCTAGTCAAGACAAATTTGAAATGACATATTCAAGATGCATTCTATCAATCTCTAGCTTAAATCAATACAAATACGGATCAATATTCAATCTCGGTACATTTCAACGGCATAACGGCGTAATCTCGCAATACCGGTCATCTCAAACACCAGTAATCAATAACAATAACTCATAATCATCATCATAAACACAATCTATCATGCTGAAATCTGCAAATACTCCACTCAATACATGCTAGAAATTGAACAAAATCGCATATCATATCCGTTCTTCGATCCGGTTTCGAATATACTATCACCGATATCACAATAACAATTAATAACAATCAAAATCTGATTTCCCCAATCATCTCAACTTCAAAACATGCTGAAATATAGTAATACTTACATCCTTTAGAAGCCTATGATGCAAGGAACAAGAATCTAAGCTCGGATTCAAAATCGAATGGTTAGATGTTGCACAAGATCGAATTAAAATGACACTTGAGGAGTTTCTGAATCTTGCTCTCGTTCCTTTCAGCTGAAGAATGAAGGAATGAAGTACACATCATCTATATAGCATGCATGGTGAGGGGCAATTGGCTTATTCTTTGTCCAACACGTTTCGCGCTCGGGCGGACATAAAGTTCCGCCCGGGTGCGAAACTCTTAGCCCTGAAATTTTATACAATCGCGCTCGGGCGGTCCAAGACCTCCGCCCGGGCGCACAACATTCGGCCCAATTCATCTTTTCTTCCTTTTAATTCTTATAATTTCTCCAATCTAGTCTCGGAATGGCCCAGCTATAATCATATCAATTCAAATTCCATAATTCCAGATTAACAGAGTCAAAATCTCGGGCATTACATTTCTCCCCCCCAAGATATGATTTCGTCCTCGAAATCACAGGCAATTCAATCATATCAGTAAGAAGGTATAATAGAAAATGCTATATATAAAAGACTTACAATCAGTGAAATAACTCTGGGAATCTTTGTCTCATAGCTGACTCCGTTTCCCAGGTAGCCTCTTCAATGTCATGACGACTCCATTAGACTTTCACCAGCGGAATAGTCTTCGTCCTGAGTTGTTTTTCCTTCCGATCAAGAATCTGAATCGGTTGCTCAAAATAACTCACAGTTTCGTCGAGTTCGGCTTCGTCAGGCTGAAGTATATGAGAAGTATCTGGCAGATATTTCCGTAGCATCGACACATGAAAGACGTCATGTATCTCGGATAAAGAAGGAGGAAGAGCAAGTCGATATGCACGGTCACCAATCTTTTCAAGAATCTCGTACGGACCAATGTATCTAGGAGACAATTTCCCACGTTTGCCAAATCTGACAATGCCTCTGAAAGGAGAGATATTCAAAAATACTCTGTCTCCCTGTTCAAACACTAACGGTCGACGACGTATATTCGCATACTTGGCTTGCCTATCCTGCGCTGTCTTCATTCTTTTCTGAATCAGTTTTACTTTCTCAGTCATTTCTCGGATCATATCAGGTCCAAGTTCTGGTACTTCAGATATATCATCCTAATATAGAGAAGATCTGCACTTCTTGCCATATAATGCTTCAAACGGTGCCATCTCAATGCTTGTTTGATAGCTGCTGTTGTACGAGAATTCACAAAGCGGTAGTGAATCTTGCCAACTAGTGCCAAAATCTAGCACTACAGCTCTCAGCATATCCTCTAATGTCTGGATAGTCCGCTCTGACTGTCCATCGGTCTGAGGATGATATGCAGTACTCAGGTGCAATGTCGTACCTAAAGCCTGCTGCAAACTGTGCCAGAAATGTGAAGTGAATCGGGGATCACGATCTGATACAATAGATTTCGGCACACCATGCAATCTGACCACTTCTCTGACATATATTTCTGCCATCTGATCATGTCGATACGTCATTCTGTATGGAATAAAGCATGCTGATTTGGTCAGTCTGTCAATTACGACCCAAATCGCATCACAGCCCCGGGATGATCGTGGTAACTTCGTAACAAAATCCATGGAAATGTGATCTCATTTCCATTCAGGAATAGATAGACTCTGAAGTAAACCTCCGGGTTTCTTCCTCTCAGCTTTCACCTGTTGGCAATTCAGGCACTTAGATACAAACTCTGCAATGTCTGATTTCATTTGTTTCCACCAAAACTGTATCTTCACATCATTGTACATCTTTCTGTCACCAGGATGAATATTGATCCGACTACAGTGCGCTTCTGCTAAAATCTGTTGTTTCAAATCTGAAACATCTGGCACTACAAGACGGTTATTCACATACAAAACATGATCATGTGCCTGATACTCTGACTGATGTCCTGATCTAACCATCTCAATCGACTTCTGAACATTCTGATCATTTTTTTGTGCTTCTTTAATGCGAACAATCAAATCTGGTTCCATTCGAATCGTAGCAAGTCGCAATGGTCGACTATCTGTATCAAATGCTAACCCAGACAAACAGCAATCTTCAATAATATTCGAAATACCTATCGTCGATAAGGATAGAGCGCATACCTTTCGACTCAAGGCATCTGCTGCTGCATTAGACTTCCCTGGATAGTACTTGATTTCACAATCGAAATCCTTCAATAAGTCGAGCCATCTACGTTGTCTCATATTCAACTCTGACTGAGAAAACAGATACTTTAGGCTTTTGTGATCAGAGTAGATTTCAAACTTCTCGCCATAAAGGTAATGTCGCCATATCTTTAGTGCAAATACAATAGCCGCCAATTCTAGATCATGAATTGGGTAACGAGTCTCGTGTGGCTTCAACTGTCTCGAGGCATATGCAATCACATGTTCTCGCTGCATAAGAATACATCCTAGCCCTCAGTGAGATGCATCACAATATACAATAAAACCACCAGTACCTGAAGGGATAGTCAATACTGGAGCACTGGTCAGTCGTCTCTTTAACTCCAAAAAGCTAGACTCACAGGCTTCAGACCACACAAATGGCGCATTCTTCTGTGTCAACTGGGTAATCGGCTTCGCTATACTGGAGAAATCTTTAATGAATCGTCGATAGTACCTTGCCAAACCCATGAAACTGCGTATATCTGGTACAGAAGTTGGTCTAGGCCAACTGATCACAGCTTCAACTTTACTTGGATCAATAGAAATACCATCTCCAGATATAATATGCCCCAAAAAGACAACATGTCTCAGCCAAAACTCACATTTTGACAGTTTAGCATATAATTTCTCCTTTCTCAGCGTTTGCAACACAGTTCTTAAGTGTTCGGCATGCTCAATCATACTTTTAGAATATACCAAAATATCATCAATAAAAACAATAACAAACTCATCCAGATACTTCTGAAAGACACGATTCATCAGTCCCATAAATACCGCTGGAGCATTTGTTAAATCAAAAGGCATGACAATAAACTCATAATGTCCATACCTGGTTCGAAACGATGTCTTCGGTATATCAATATCCCGGACTCTCAGCTAGTGATATCCAGATCTCATATCGATCTTGGAATAGACAGAGGATCCCTGCAACTGATCAAATAAATCGTCGATACGAGGCATGGGATATTTGTTCTTTACTGTCGCTTTATTCAAATGTCGATAATCGATGCAAAGTCTCATCGAAACATCTTTTTTCCGAACAAATAGTACCGGAGCACCCCAGGGAGATACACTCGGTCTAATGTAACCCTTGGCCAATAAATCTTCGAGCTGTTCCTTCAATTCTTTCAATTCAATGGGTGCCATTCTATAAGGAGCTCGAGATATAGGAACGGTACCTGGTATGAGATCAATGCTAAAATTTACCTCTCGAATTGGAGGTAACCCTGGAATCTCGTCTGGGAATACATCCGCAAACTCACATACTACTGGCAGGTCTGCCAATGTTGGGCTCGATTTCAGTAGATCTACTGAATATACAAGGAACCCCTCTGCTCCTTTCTGCAACAATCGACTCATAGAAAACACAGATATCAAGGGAATCCGAGCTCTGGAACCCTTACCGTAGAATTTCCAATCATCAGCCATCTCTGGTCTGAATCTGACAATCTTCTGGAAACAATCTACAGTGGCTCTGTACTTGGTTAACATATCGATACTGACAATACAATCAAAATCAGCCAATCCAAGTACAATGCAATCTAAGTCAATCTCGTGATCCTCAAACTGTAGCATACAATGTCTAACCGAAGTCACAGATATAAGACCACTTCCCAAAGGAAAAGAAATCGATACTACGGCAGATAATGACTCGACAGGTAAAGCATGCATTAATGCAAAACACTCAAAAATGAAGGTATGAGATGCACCTGTATCTATCAATACATAAGCAGGATAACCGCAAAGAAAACAGTTACCTGCTATCACATCGTCTGGTGCATCTTGGGCCTGCTCTTCTGTCAGTGCAAATACTCGAGCCTGCTGTCTATGAGGTTGGCTCACAGTTTGGCTCCCTCTGGCTCGGGGCTGGGTCTGTGTAGGGGTTGGCTGAAAGGAATGAACAGATGAAGCTTGCCTCTCAGGCTGAGTTACTGAACCAGATGCTCCTACACTCTGAGCTTGTTGTACCCCTTTCTGTGGACAGACCCTGGCGAAGTGTCCCTGTTGTCTACAGATATTGCAGCAACCCATCACACCCTGACACTGCTCGGTGGCATGTCTGCCTCCACAAGAACTGCAATACACACCTGTATATTTTGTACTCTGGCCAGGACATCTCTGTCTGGATCCACTGAAACTGGATGAGCTGCTGCCCGATTTCTTGAATTGGTTCCCTCTGGCTTTCAACCTGTCTTTCTTACCACTACTGCTACCACCACTCTCGAATTTAGGAGGAGGGGGTGAAAGCTGTGTAGTAGGCTGTGGAGGTTTTGGAGTCTGCACCATATACGATGCTCCTCGCTGCTTTATCAAGCCAGCTTCAGCACCTTTTCCCGGTTCAATGCATCAACAAGGTTGTTCGGTCTGCCGGTATTCACCAGGGTAAAGATATCTGGATTCAAGCCGTTGATAAACTGATCTGCAATGGCCTCGTTATTCTCTGCCACGTGAGGAGCAAATCAGAGCAATGTCGAAAACTTTGCCACATATTCTTCGATGTTCAGCTGCCCCTGTCTCAGATTGGCAAACTCGGCACCTTTATCCTTTCGGTAAGACACGGGAAAGAAGCGTTGATAGAACTCTGCTTTAAAAACTTTCCAAGTGATTTCTGTGCCACGGTGCTCCAATGCTCATTTTGTGGTAAACCACCAATTCTTCGCGACTTCATGCAGTTGATGGCCAATTAACTTCACTCGTCGTTCATCGGTATAGTCAAGGGACTGAAATAACATTTCAATGTCGTCTAACCAGCTTTCGCACTCAATAGCGCTTTCAGTACCTTTCAGTGTCGGCGATTTAAAGGATTGAAACCGTTTCAGTATTGTCTCCATCGGTGTTGCAGTAACATCCATCGGATAATTAGAAGTACTGCCCTGTTCTGGTACCGGAAGTACAGGCACTGCTGCTCTTCGAGGAGCCATATCTGATTATCAAACGGATTAGTACACAATCTATACAATCTGTCTCAGTCCTCCTCTGATCATATACCTCTGATCCAGAATCGGTTCTGATTTATTTTATTCTTAAGACATGTCGCAATCAATCAGATAAACAGGTAACCATGGATTACTACAAGAAACATGCTTTCATATAGAGCATATGTAAATCAACATACAATTAATAGCATGCTAGCATCATCAAAGCAAGGAAGACGACTCGATCTACCCCGCTCATTCACCTATCGCTCTGATACCACCTGTTGTGGGGACCCGGGCTCTAAGTCAATTGTCTTTGGGATTAATTGGATCTTTGCTAGAAAATGTGGGTCAAAATTTTTCTTTTAATATCAAAACAATTGTATATAACTCATAAATCAACGTTATCTCAATTTTATTTCAACAAACGTCGGTACATGTCTTGTTCCATTACAGTCATAAAAAATAGCCTTTACAACAAACTACATAGCAAATGTACAACTACTAGTTCATTTCTCACGCCCGAAATCACCACGCTATCCAATCTCAGTCACGCTCTCCTTGACCCTGATCATGTCCCACCTGTTGTCATGCACACATACCGACACAACAACAGCCGGATACTCCGGTGAGAACAAATCCCAGTATAAAACATGTATACATGCATGTCATGCAATTACATATAAAATCATAACACATAAATCAGTAATTATGACACATTAGTGAATACAGATAAAATAATTCGACTCTTATTCTTTAACTCAACTCATATCTAATTATAGGGATCCCGGTGTGAATAAGACGTAACAATCTCCCACCTACTCTCCCAATCGAGGTGGCGGTACGTCTTATTCCCGGAGTTTGGCCCTCTCTGTATCGAATATCTACAATAGGATTCGATCTTCTCCTACGTACGTCGATATCACAAAACATCCGGTATCTTGGCATGTCTGCCAACGACTCACCTATCTCATGTGCATTGCTACAACTCTATATACAAGGCATAATTGTATCAAATATAAACAATCTAGTATGTGATTTTGGGAAACTCAAACCGGATCTGATTCGAGTTGTGTCTTCCCAAATCAACATTGAATTATACCTTTCGTTGTTCAGTTTTATCGATGTCGAGGTCTCGATGTCGAAGCTAGTCAAGACAAATTTGAAATGACATATTCAAGATGCATTCTATCAATCTCTAGCTTAAATCAATACACATACAGATCAATATTCAATCTCGGTACATTTCAACGGCATAACGCCGTAATCTCGCAATACCGGTCATCTCAAACACCAGTAATCAATAACAATAACTCATAATCATCATCATAAACACAATATATCATGCTGAAATCTGCAAATACTCCACTCAATACATGCTAGAAATTGAACAAAATCGCATATCATATCCGTTCTTCGATCCGGTTTCGAATATACTATCACCGATGTCACAATAACAATTAATAACATTCAAAATCTGATTTCCCCAATCATCTCAACTTCAAAACATGCTGAAATGTAGTAATACTAACATCCTTTAGAAGACTATGATGCAAGGAACAA
This sequence comes from Primulina tabacum, assembly GCF_025594145.1. Lineage (NCBI taxonomy): Eukaryota > Viridiplantae > Streptophyta > Magnoliopsida > Lamiales > Gesneriaceae > Primulina > Primulina tabacum. The sequence goes on along the minus strand of NC_134550.1, from coordinate 35,932,426 downwards.
GAATCTAAGCTCGGATTCAAAATCGAATGGTTAGATGTTGCACAAGATCAAATTAAAATGACACTTGAGGAGTTTCTGAATCTTGCTCTCGTTCCTTTCAGCTGAAGAATGAAGGAATGAAGTACACACCATCTATATAGCATGCATGGTGAGGGGCAATTGGCTTATTCTTTGTCCAACACGTTTCGCGCTCGGGCGGACATAAAGTTCCGCCCGGGCGCGAAACTCTCGGCCCTGAAATTTTATACAAGCGCGCTCGGGCGGTCAAAGACCTCCACCTGGGCGTGAAACCTACGGCCCTCTTCCCTTATCATATAGCGCTCGGGCGGTCAAAGACTTCCGCCCGGGCGCACAACATTCGGCCCAACTCATCTTTTCTTCCTTTTAATTCTTATAATTTGTCCAATCTGGTCTCGGAATGGCCCGGCTATAATCATATCAATTCAAATTCTATAATTCCAAATTAACAGAGTCAAAATCTCGGGCATTACAGATGCATCACTTCAAGGACTTGGGTGTGTTCTAACCCAGAATGATCATGTGATTTCATATTCATCCAAACAGTTGAAGAAACATTAAAAGAATTATTTAGTTCATGATCTTGAATTGGCAGTGATTGTGTTTGCTTTGAAAATTTGGCGACATTATTTATACAGAGAGGGATTTTATATTTTTACGGATCACAAGAGCTTGAAGTATATCTACACTCAAGCAGAAATAAAAATGCGCCAAAGAAGATGGATTGATTTGTTAAAAGATTATGATTGCCGAAATCAATAATCATCCAAGATCAGCGAATCTTACAGCTGATGCTCTTAGACGCAAGGTGAGATTATCTGCATTTCATACAAATTTCATCTCAAGTGTAATCCAAGATTGTTGATATCTATAATTTCACTTCCGTCATAAGATAAGAATGGAAAACTTTCAAGTAACGAGCATTTTATGTGAGCTGACGTTGTATGCCAAAATCAGATAAGCTCAGTTTTCTGGCCCAAATGTGAAAAACTTAGCAAGATTAGCTAATAGAGACAACACATCTTGCTTTGCATTTCAAACAAATGGAACCTTGTGTCTTTCAGGGATAATCGTAGTTCCAAAAGATTCTAATTTAAGAGAGGAGATTTTATCTCAAGCCTATAGGAGTAAGTTGAGTATCCATTCTGAAATCATGAAAATGTATAAGTATTTGAAGACCAGGTTTTGGTGGAAAGATATGAAGAAAAGTGTTTACCAGTTTGTAGCCAAGTTTTTGGTTTGTTAGCAAGTGAAAGCTGAACATGACGACTAGGAGGATTACTTTAGAATTGTCTTATTTCTGAATGGAAGTGGGAGCATGTGACGATGGATTTTGTCACCCACTTTCCGATGTCTTGTAAGAATTGTGATGCCATTTGTGTAGTTTTAGACCGACTGACTAAGTCAGCAAATTTCATTCTGTATAGTCGAGAATATAGTTTCGATCGCATGGAAGACTATACATCCAAGAGATTATTAAATATCATGGTGTGCCAGCAAGTTTAGTCAGTGACAGAGACCCACTCTTTACCTCAAGGTTCTGGGGAAGATTCAAAAACCGTTGGGAATGACATTGAGTCTGAGTACTGCCTATCATCTAGAGACTAATGGTCAGTCTAAGAGGACTATTTAGATACTCGAGGACAAGTTACATTCTTGTGTTGTGGATTTTGGACAAGCATGACATGATATCTGCAACTTGTGGAGCTTGCATATAACAATAGCTACCACACAAGCATCGGTATGGCTCCGTTAAAAGCATTGTATGGTAGACATTGTCGTACTCCATTGTTTTTGGGACGAAGTAGGAGAACAACAAGTGCAAGGACCTGAATTAGTGCAACAAGCGATTGACCAAGTGGAATTAAAAAGAAGAGAATGAAAACTACACAAGATCATCAATTGAGTTATGTAAATACCAAGCGTAGACCCCTACAGTTTAAATCAAGGAAAAAGGTTTGCATAAAGTTTCACCATTCCTCAGACTGATGAGATTTGGACTCAACAAAAAATTAGCCTCAAGATTCATCGGACCTTTTGAGATCTTGTAATGTGTTGGAATTTGGCGTATCGATTTGCTTTACCATCGTATCTATCCAGCATTCACAATGTCTTTTATGTCATTGCTATAATAGTATGTAGCAAATGAATTGCATGTTCTTCAACTGGCAGATGTTCAACTTGAAAAAGACTTTACTTATGCCGAGCAACTACTATTAATCTTGCGTAGGATAGAAAAGAAGCTCAAAAACATGACCATTCCACTTGTTCAAGTGCAATAGCAACGCCGAGGTACAATGGAAGCGACTTGGGAGTTAGAGAGTAGTATGCACTAAAGTATCCGCATTTGTTTTGAGTTGTATATTTGTAATCATGAGTTGTATTTTATTCAGTTGTATTGTACTTTAGTTCTGATTTCGAGGACGAAATATTTGAAAGGAGGGGAGGATGTAATGACCGAATCCTTATTTGAATGAAGTAATAATTAAGAGTTGAATAAAGAGTTGTTAATTAAGTATTATTAAGGAATTGATAATTCCGGATCAACTTGTTGAGATCCACCAAATTTAAAATGGACCACCCAATCTATTTCGGATAACATTATCTCAAGAAATCCAACTAGACAAATGAGATTATAACACGTGGCAAATAAGATTGATTTCAGATTTTCTGAACTAGTCCGGATGCAGCCTATAAATAAAAACTGATTTAATTTGTTTCTTACACCTCTTCCTTTAGCTTATCTCTCTCTAGTTCTAGCCATATACCTTAGGTTTTCAAGCAAGTTTCTAGGGCTATTTAGTGTAGAGAACTTTCAAAGCTAGTATCGACTTGAGGAGGGGTCGGTGAATTGGGACGCAAATCGAGACACATGTATAATATTAAAGCTTTAAATAATGATTTAAAGATCATTAAGAATAACTTTGAAGCATGTTTGGTAATTTAGAATCTAGCTTGATATTGATTTCATTATGTTGGTATTGTCCAGGTTCAGACGAGTAAGATTTCTGTCAGATTGTTTTAATGAGGTACGTGATGTACTGACTGAGATATCCAAGCATAGTATACACTTATATGCTGCATATTTATCTATTGCGTTATATATGTTTTTGCTTATTTTTCATATTATGCATGACATATAATGTTGGGCCTTATATCGTTTTAGATATACCTCGTTTTTTGGGGCCGCTCAGTCATGTTCTGTATTGTGGACGGTTGGAAATCGAGAGCTACAGTGTCTGACGAGACTCGCGGGCTTTGATGACTCTGGACATTGTAAGTCCAAATATTGATGATGAGTGTGAGAGCCAAAACATTCCTAGGACAGATTATAAACTACACACTTAGGGGGTTCTAGACTGAGAATGAGATTATTGTGATAGCCGAGCATATTGCATTTCATATGCATCATATCAGTTTGTATAATCGTAGATTCTCGTATTTGGCGATTGTCACTCACGTCTTTTTTCATCTTGGGCACCCCATTCCACGGGGCAGGTCTTAGGTTGGACGGTTCAGACGACCAAGGACCCGAGTCGACAGCGAGAAGATTCTTGGTCCATCGAAAGTGGGTGTCGAATACCCAAGGACTCGAGGTGGTCTTGACAAGAAGGGAAAGCTTATGGAGTTGAAGGTTGAGAACTTGAAGACCTGAGAGGAGTGGGAGTCGGATCGGGATAGTAGGTGAAGTGGAGACGAGGGTGCAAGAGGTCTTGTAAATAATGAGTGGATGGGTCTTAGAGCAAAATGCCTAAAGGGGGTGGATGAGCTTAGGGCGTACTGGAGGGGAACGAGCTCAAGAAGATAGAGGCGTGAGAAATAAGTAAAGTTGTTGAAGCTGATCCAACATTTTCTCATGAAGATATCTTCATATATTCTAGATAAGGAAAGGATCTTGTGATAAAGGTAAAATTTTAATTAAAAAATGAAGTATATATTTGCATCCGGAAAGGACTATTTTCATGGTTCACCTGTAAACACAGAGGTTTTTCTCTATATTTTACACAAAATCTTACATAGTTTTTAAACTTCATATTATTGAGTTTTCTCTCTATTTCGGGAGCCGTATATTGACTTGAGCATCGGAGATTTCTTCTAATGCCCATTCACAAGTTGTTCCTTATGTGCAGATAACCGGCTTAGGTATTAATCCATGATGAGAGGAGATATATTGCTAGAAAAAGTTGTCACGACTACCCAACTTTTTCCAATGATAACAAGTAGTTTTTTTAAATTTCAAAATGAAAGTTATCAATTTTTAAAATTGAAATGGTAACATAGAAAATGAGTTGAAAAGGTAAATGTGGAATATGGAGATAGGTGGTTAAAGGGTAGTCTGGAAACCACAAGATATGTTTAAAATAATTGAGTGTGGATATAATGCAAATTTGTGGAAAAAATTAAAGACGGGGTTTTGATAATTTCATTCCAAAATTGTTTGATACTTGGAAAATATGAAGAATGCATGATTTCGGAATTTTCAAATTCATATGAGTGTGTTTCAGTACAAGAATCATGGGTTCCACATAATGGACTAGAGCAAAGATTTGAAGAACAAGAAGGATCAGTTGAAGGATGGATTCATAACATTGTGGAAAAAGTAGAGATGAACTTATATAAAAAACAGCATGCCAACGAAATTCATGAGGTCTCTTAGTTCCTCATGTTAATTCAGACATGGAGCACAAGAAATAATCGAAATTTGGATTTTATTATGTCAAGTTCCATGATACACATAGTGGAAGCTATGAGTTGCATAACAAAAAAGATGAGCAAGATCATGTTATCATAGTGAGGCGATTGGAAGAAGCTATAAAATATAAACACAATTTTGGCCAAGGCGAGGAAGGCGTAACATGCCCACAAGCAAAACACCAAGAAAGATTAATCAGCAACAGATTTTCAAGAAGGTGATAATCATCATTTAGTGAACTCATTTTAGATGATACAAATTGATACTCACAGGAAATTTAGGGTGCGCTCCCAGCAAGTGTCACTAGTACAGACGCAGGGTTTTGAAACGATCATGAGCCTGAAATCACGAAAAAGACAGTTAAGAGGGGGCCAGGAGGGTGTCCTGGCGTAGCCACTCCGACGCTCAAGTCAGTGACTGAAGATATAAGGGGGAGCAGCTAAGGGTGCTGCTAAAAACAATATAGTGAATGAAATATCGTACGCTCAAACCTGGTATTTATAGGAGAATATCTGGGCTTGTCATGGGCCCTTCACCTGTGGGCCTTAGATAGGGGCCGGGGGTTTGGGCCAGATCTTGATGGACTCACCCATGGGGTATCACAAATATAGAGGATGATATCCAAAATCTAGAAATTCATTATATGGAAAAAAAATTCCCAAAAGGTTTGTCGAATAAAGAAAAAGAGTTTTATGTTTTAAAGACATTAATGAAGAATGAGGATGGCTCGGGGGGCAAAACAACAGAAATTGATACATTGATTAATCAAGGGGAAAAAAACTTGAAGAAAAGACAAGAAAGAGAGAATAAGAACATGATGAGAAATATAAAAACGTAGTTAACCCCCGAAAAATGGTTTTTTCGTAAAAGACTCATGTTTTAAGTGGGAAAATAAAATTGCCTAACAGAAGTCATAAGAAAATGTTGGGTACCCAAGAGCATGATTTTTCATTTGAATAATAGGTAAAAAGGCAACATAGGTAGGGTGAACTCAAAGTATACTAGGGGGTCTGATGGATCGAAGTCGTTTAAGCATCCAATACATATGATGCTTCAACGACACGAATATTCTCAGTGAGCCGCAGTAGCTCGTGTTCTAAGAATGTAAACACCGATGAATTAGATCGAGTTTGGTTTTAAACCAAGCGAAAAATACTCAAAATAATACTTCGTTAAAAAAGCTAATTAGTTTTATATCTTGTGTAATTGAATAACTGAAAATTACATTGATCAGTTCTGCTTATATCAGTTCAGTTATGGACAAAACTGAACTAATATCAGTTGTGCTGATCAAATCAGTTAAAAACAAACAGTTAAACAGAAATAACACAAGATATATTTATGGATGTTCGGAGACTTCAATTGCTCATAAGTTGCCCCTTCTACCACCTAGGGTAGGATCCACTAGAAGACTTTAATTTATACAACACCTTGTACAAAACCACCCAGCTTATGACTTACCCACTACCTAACTGAACTCCTAGTCTAGACTGAAGGCGGCACCTACCACCCAACACTTGTTTAATGCCTGTGTGTCAAAGACTACATACACAAGTTTTACGTCTTTGTGAAAGACGGAATTTGAGTGGTGGTGTGTGTGAACTGATATCTGAAAACAACCCGAATGATGTTCTCACACATTGAGGAAAATAACCTTCTACACTAAGATGATATAACCTGAAGTGTTCCCTCTGGGCTGATTGCTTCTTCAAAGTTGATAAGCATTGTGTGTGCCCTCTCTGTATTTTATCTTTTCACTCATCAATTTTCATCATCGTCTTCACTGAGCTACAGCTTCTATTTATAGGCGTTTGGCTTAACGTACGGTGAGACTCAGTGAATGAATCCATTGCAGATTGAATTTGTCCCCCCAAATAGATATCTGGAACATTTTGCTTTATGTGGTGCTGCAACGTATCTTATTGTACCTTGATCATACAACAGCTTTTGTACCATTGTGCATAACTGGATTAAGCTTGTCGTATCTGCAAACTGGTTCGGTTCGCTCTTAAATAATGTTCTGAACTGGTCTTGAACTGGTGAGGTGAAATCATTTGATTTGTCAGCTGAAAAGATTTCACTGATTCAGTTGAACTGGTTAGTTAAGCTCTTTATCAGTTGAACACTTTATCAGCTGCTCGGGTTGCCGAATCGAATTAAGTAAATAAGCGAGGAGTAGGTGAACCGAGATTCCCAACAAGTTCATTTCTCATTAAATATTTGATTAATCATTTTAGTTTGTTAAATTCATCATTAATCCTGAAAATATTTATTAATTGTTTATTTCATCATCTAGTAGTAAGTAATCATTGAAATAATCGCTGCTAAAAATTTAGTAAGTGTAAATAATAATTGTGAATTACAGTATCTGGAGGAACGATACTCGTACCGTGTACAATATATTATTAGTTGAAATTGTGCACTTACTATTATATCGAGCCTGAATTTAATTGAATTTTACCGAAAATTATATAATGCAAGGTTTGTTCGATCAGAAGTTCTATCATTGGGTGGAATTTTGGGTTATTGGACATAGAGTCCCTTGGAAAGAATGAATAATCAAGTGATGATATTTCAAAAATAACTTTTTTTGAGTGTTTCTCAATTTTTATATTTTATTTTCAAATATTTTATTGTCTAAAAACATTAAATTATTTAAAATAAAATTTTACGAACACCCCGGATAAATTTACATTTTTTCTTATTGGTAAGTGAAATGAAATCATATTAATAATCAAAAGTATATAAATACTCCAAACATATTCAGCAAACATCTTATGCGCATTTAGCAGTTTCTCCTAACAGGTGACGACTTCAACAAACAAACATCAATCATCGGATCGAGAGCAATTAGTTCATCCGGTAAATTTTTCGAATATTTTCTTTGTATGCGTTTATGGATTTTCCCCGTAGATTTTGTTATGCTTTTGGTTGTATCTGTACATGTTCTTGTGTCAGGACGCGTGTATTGATGTTATCTGGTCTATTATTCTTGCTTTCTGCATTTTTTTGGGGTAAAAAATTGATTTCTTTATTCAATGATAGGAGCGAAACATCATAAATGGGTGAATCGGGGTACCTCTCAGGGATATATAAAGTAATTTTGCTTAAAATGAAAATTTGCCCTAGATGGATTACACCCGCCTCCTTGTACCATTTTATTAATTCTTGGGTCAATGCGTGATAGGATATGCTATTTTGATTAGTGACGACCTTCTACATTTTATTTAATGACTCAGGTTGACTGTTACAATAATGGAGGTAAGTGTTCAAATTGACAGCAATGCAGGTGAGAAACCAAGAATGAGCGAGACAGATGACGATGGTGAAGACATTATTAGTAACTTGCCTGAAAGTATTATTAGTCGAATTCTGTCCCTCCTACCAACAAAGGACGCCCTGGGAACTTGTGTTCTGTCCAAGAATTGGGAATATAAATGGACTTCTGTTTGCAATATAGTCATCGACGATAGCAAGCGATTTTCTCTTAAGAAAACTAGGAAGAAGAGTGTTGTTTATTTTGTGGACAGGATTTTCATCCTTTCTCATACTTCGAGATTAAAAAGGTTTCACCTTTCATTTCAACAGGAGTATGATGCATGTCGAATAATGACATGGATATCTGCTGCGTTGATGAGAAACATTGATGATTTGCTAATAGTTTATGATTATGGAGGTGTTGTTGTACCCCGTTGCCTTTTTGATTGTATCCCATTGACAAAACTGAAGTTACAATTGCCTTGCGTTTTCAGGCCAGTCCAGAATTGGTTTTCCAATCTTAAAGTTCTGCGTCTTTGTAAAGTTGAAATTCTAAACGACCATGCTCCCAGTAATAGTGTAGAGGCCTAAAAATCCTTATTTGAAAATTTACGGAAAATTTAAAATTTTTCTTTTAAATAATTAAAATTGCCTCATTCATAACTGAACTGATAAATCATAGTGAAAATGTTTGCTTCTCGGAGCCCTGTACTGAAATAGTCTGTAATAATTTTCTGGTGAGATTATGGTCTACGCATGTGGTCCCTGAACTGAACTGACCGGTAACTGGCGACCGGGCCTGTAACTGGCGACAGGACTTAGTAATGTACGTCTGATCAGACCACTGCCACAGTACTGGGTGAAACAACTGAACTGACCGGTAACTGGCGACCGGGCCTATAACTGACGACAGGACTTAGTAATGCTCTCATAACCGGTAACTGACGACCGGACCGGTAACTGGCGACCGGATTTAATCATGATAGTAAAGTGACCACAAGCCATATCGCATAAATCTCAAAATTTGTATTTTTGCACGTAATATAATTAAATAACTGAATTAAATATCCTGTAACAATTTTACTGAATGGATTGGATCGCTCACAGGCTCGCTGCAACCTAAATATGCCATGAAAAATATGCAATAGATTTATGGGACCAACTATGCAATAACCTTCAAAAAATGTGACAATTACGCCTACCGACTTTGTATTTAATCACGACTCCGAACCAACCTGAACCAACACTAAATCGTCATGTAGTCATGATTAAAATATGCTTAAAATGATAAAATAATGCTCCAAAAATGGTGAGGGCCGAAATCTAGGTGAATGGAGGCCAAAACATGAAACGCTATTTCGAGAGTCAATTTGGCACATCGCACCGTAAATTCTCGTACGACCTCAAAAATGATCCGAATCATGAACGGTCAAAAACATGACCTTTCTAACTTGATGAGGCACTGTCCAGTCCGAGGCCATGGGCTAAAAGCCAACCGAGAACTCGAACAAGCCACTGAACCGTCACAGCAAGTTGTTGTCCACAAAATACAGCAACTATGCTTAGGTTTCTTGCGTCGTTTTCGAGACTACAGGCCATTGGGGCTTGAACCACCGACCAGAGACTCTTACCAACATCCCAAGGAATGATTTGAACCATGACTATGGGCCCTAGACCAGCCACAATTCGCACCATTCAGCAAACACCAGAAAAACTCCAACCGAGAACACCTTGCATGCGTGTGTGTGTTGTGCTTCGCTTGCTGTCTCGTCTCGTTCCAGTGGCCATTTGATTGACCATGGCACGATCTAGACATCTTGGGGTATGGTATGAACCGTGGCTAAGGGCCATAGGCCAACCAAGATCCACACCAAACCACCAAAACCGAACCATACATGCTCTAAAATGAGAGGGGCGAAAGTGGGGGGGGGGGGGGGGGGGGGGGGGGGCTGTTCTTTAGTTTTATGTAAAAACCAATTAACCATGGACCAAGACACCAAAAGGGCGACTTTGTCACGTCTTGGACATGCTAGGGAAGTGATCTAACCATGGCTATAGGCCCCTAGGGCAGCCATGATCAGATCCATTTCCTTGGACAACAACAACAGATTTTCGAAACTCAATATGGCAAAGGTGATGAGTTGCTGTCATTTTCGTGTTTTCCAGCGTGCATGGGGTTAAATGAATGGACCAACATGGTCCTAATGCATCCTATTACATGTCTAAATGTCGCCTTAGGAGCCTGGAATCTAGCCAATACATGAAATCCACAACACAAAGCAAACCGTGAAACTGCACAATGAAAGCCGAAATTCTGCATGTTGGTTTTTCTGAAAAATGCTTGCTGTATTTCGATTTTTGCCATAGAAAAATGATCATGTAATGAAAATAAATGATATTATGACTTGATTGAAGAGTCAAGGAAGAATATATGCATGCCTGGTTTCGTTTTGAAAGAAAAACGAAAGAACGAAACGATCCGGCGCGGAGGTGGTGGAGCGCTTTTTTTTCTACCTTTCTTGCTCTCGATTTTTTTTTCTCTTAGCACCTCACGATTTTTGTCTCTAAAATCCTCTGAATTTCGGTGATGGAGGGGGGAGAATGATGGTTGGAAAGGTGAGGGGAATATCCACTAATAAAGGGGTTCAAATGCAAGACCAAGTCTACCACTCATTTAAATTTGAACTCTTGTTGGATATCAAATGAGTTGTTGGATGACTCTAGAAGGTGGTGACCGAAATTCCTTGCTAATCTAGACTATGATGATGCTCATTAATTAATTAATGAAGGTTGACTAATAATAAAAAGAAAGATTAGCATGTTAACACCACAAAGAATGGGTCAAACGGTGATGAGTTGGCAAGGAATAGTCTAGATACTAAGGGGGCCGAAAATTCACTAATAAATGGAGGAGAAATGTTGATTATCTAGTAAATTAATAACCCTTAAAAGCCTCACTAATCCTTTAAATAATTTAGTGAACTAACCCCTCATTTAAGGAACTTAAATGAATTTATTTTCTACTCATCTCAAGTAACTTAAATAATTCCTTAAACTTCCATTTAACTTAAATTAACTTATTAATTAGCTAAAATAAGTTCTGTAAATGTTTTTCTAAATCTTAAATTTTATCTCTAAACTTCAACTCCAGTCCGGCCTCTCTGAATTAACTGAAATGATAAAAATCTAAACGACTGCATAAAATAATAAAATTTAAATACTCATGCAATAAAATCATTTAAAATACTAGAATTATGCATGGCTTATACATGGTCTAAGTTACGGGTTCTACAATCCTTCCCCCCTTAAAAGAAATTTCGTCCTCGAAATTAAAACTCACCGAATAACTCGGGGTAACGATCTCTCATCTCCGGCTCAGACTCCCATGTAGCTTCCTCCTCTGAATGGTTGAGCCATTTGACTTTGACTCGCTTAACCAGCTTGTTCCGAAGCTTCTTCTCCTACCTGTCTAAGATCTGTACTAGTCTCTCATCATAAGATAGGTTCGGAGTAAGCTGCAACGGCTCGAAGTTCAAGACATGTGAAGGATTCGCCATGTACTTCCTCAGCATAGAGACGTGAAAGACATTGTGTACTCCGGCCAGATTCGACGGAAGAGCCACACGATAAGCTAGCGTCCCAACGCTGTCGAGGATCTCAAATGGTCCAATAAATCTCGGACTGAGCTTCCCTTTCTTCCCAAATCGCATGACACCCTTCATAGGTGCCACCTTCACAAAGACATGGTCGCCTACAGCGAACTCTAAATCTCTCCTCCTCTGATCTGCATAGCTCTTCTGTCGACTCTGAGCAGTCCTAATTCTATCACGGATCCGGGCTACTACGTCGACAGTCTGCTGAATAATCTCTGGACCCAACTCTGCTCTCTCTCCTACTTCATCCCAATGAATAGGAGATCTGCACTTGCGACCATACAAAGCTTCATAAGGAGCCATACCTATAGACGACTGAAAGCTGTTGTTATAGGTGAACTCGACCAATGGTAAGTTCGACTCCAAACTCACAGAGAAATCAATGACGCAAGCACGAAGAAGATCCTCCAAAATCTGAATAACCCGCTCTGACTGCCCATCTGTCTGCGGATGGAAAGCTGTGCTAAACAGCAACTTCGTACCCATAGTCGAATGCAAGCTCTTCCAAAAAGAGGAAGTGAATATGGGATCTCTTTCAGATACGATAGAAACTGGAATACCATGGAGTCGGACTATCTCTCGGATATACAGCTCTGCATACTGAATCATGGTGAACGTCGTCTCAATAGGCAAGAAGTGCGTAGATTTGGTAAGACGATCTACAATCACCCAGATGGCATTCAATCCTCTGGCTGACCTCGGCAATCCGGTCACAAAGTCCATGGTAACATTCTCCCACTTCCACTCGGGAATAGGAAGAGGCTTGAGCAACTCTGCTGGTCTCTGATGCTCGGCCTTCACTAACTGACAGGTCAGACACTCGGATACAAATCGTCTGATGTCCTTCTTCATACCAGGCCACCAATACAATAGCTGCAGATCTTTGTACATCTTCGTACTCCCTGGATGAATAGAGTATGGCGACATATGGGCTTCTGATAGAATATCTGCTCGGACAGAATCACTGCTAGGAACCCATATCTTGTCTCGGTACCTCACAATACCATCGCTGACCGAATACAAGGCGCTGCCCTTGGCCTCGTCTCTCTGCTTCCACTTGGCCAACTGCTCATCTGATGACTGACCACTGCGAATACGGTCCATAAGGGAATACTGAATGGTCAAGGTAGATAGACAAGGAACTCTACCTCGAGGATAAGTCTCAAGATCAAACCTCTGCATCTCAAACTGAAGAGGTCTCGAAACTGTCAAATGAGCCATCGCTGCAACTTTCCTGCTCAGTGCATCCGCAACTACATTGCTTTACCCGGGTGGTAGCTAATGTCACAATCATAATCCTTCACCAGCTCCAACCAACGCCTCTGACGCATGTTCAGCTCCTTCTGCGTAAAGAAATACTTGAGGCTCTTGTGGTCGGTAAAGATCTGGCACTTCTCTCCATACAGATAGTGCCTCCAAATCTTCAAGGAAAAAACTACTGCGGCCAACTCTAGATCATGGGTAGGGTAATTCTTCTCATGAGTCTTCAACTGTCTAGAAGCATATGCTATCACCTTCCCATGCTGCATCAATACGGCGCCAAGACCGAGCTTCGAAGCATCGGTATACAGTGCAAACTCACCGGACCCTGACGGCACGGCCAAAACTAGTGCTGAGATAAGAGCTTGCTTCAAAGTATCGAAGCTCTTCTGACAATCCTCGCTCCAAACAAATTTCACATTCTTCTTGGTCAGTGTTGTGACTGGAACTGTAATCGAGGAGAATCCCTTGATGAACTTCCGATAATATCCTGCTAAGCCAAGAAAACTGCAGATCTCTGATGCATTCTGCGGTACAACCCAATCTCTGACTGCTGCAATTTTCGCTGGGTCTACCTCAGTGCCACTGCTGGAAACAATGTGGCCTAAGAACGCCACCTTCTCTAACCAGAATTCGCATTTACTGAACTTTGCGAATAATTTGTGCTTCTGCAATGTCTGCAACACTATGGTCAGATGCCTGCTGTGATCCTCCCGATTCTTGGAGTAGACGAGAATGTCGTCTATGAACACTATCACAAACTGATCGAGGTACGGCTGAAATACAGGATTCATGAGATCCATGAAGATCGATGGTGCATTCGTCAAACCGAACGGCATCACAAGGAACTCGTAGTGGCCATAACGAGTCCTGTCTTCGAAACATCAGTATCTCTCACCCTCAACTGGTGATAACCGGAACGCAGATCTATCTTGGAGAAAATCGAAGCTCCCTGCAACTGATCAAACAGATCCTCAATCCTCGGAAGTGGGTATTTATTCTTCACTATAACCCTGTTCAACTCCCGATAGTCAATACTAAGCCTCATCGTGCCATCTTTCTTCTTAACAAACAAGATTGGTGCGCCCCAAGGTGAGAAGCCAGGGCGAATGAACTCCTTGTCAAGAAGTTCCTGAATCTGCTTCTTAAGCTCTGCCATCTCTATCGGTGCAAGTCGGTACGGTGCTTTTGAGATCGGAGCCGTACCTGACATAAGCTCGATAGAAAACTCCACCTCCCTCTCAGGTGGCATACCAGAGACGTCCTCAGGAAAAACGTCTAAGAAGTCTCTAACAATCAGAACATCTGAGGCTGACTGACTGGGCGCCTCGGGGACAGATACAAAGGTTGCTAGAAACGCCCGACACCCTCTATGCATGAGCTTCCTAGCCTGGACATATGGAATAATGCGCGGTAAAGGAAAGTACCTGTCTGGCTCAAATAAGAACTGCGTCATTCCAGGCGGTCGGACTAAAACAGATCTCCGCTGGAAGTCAATCAAAACTCTGTTCCGCAATAGCCAATCCATCCCTAGAATAATGTCAAACTCTGGCATCGGCAGTACGATAAGATCCGCATAGAAAAGATTGCCATGGAGCTCAAGATCTATGTCTCGTATCACATTGGTGGCTGTCATCTCCTTGCCAGACGGCAGTACTACGGAATAGGCTATATCTAGCCCAATGGTCTTAACTTTGAGGAAATTAGCAAAGACCTCTGAAATGAATGAGTGAGTGGCCTCTGAATCTATCAAGGCCTTCGTAGCTGAGCCATCTATGAAAATTCTCCCTGAAAGTTCGGAACACTAAGCGGAATCCAATAATCACAAGAGCTAAGCTTATAGACATGCAAAGATCACAATTCTTCTAACTAAATCCCTGAAATAAATACTGAGTAGAGCATGCAATCCTATCGCAAAACTAAGTTCAAAATCTAAATCCCGTTTCCCAAAACATTAAATCTCAAATGTAAACTTAAAGCTGCAAAGTACCTGTCATCAACATAGTATCGGGGTTCGTCTTCGTCGCATGGAGAGCAAACACTCTGCCCTGGGTAGGCAGGTTCTTCTGAGGGCAATAAGGCAGCGTGTGGCCTGGGCTACCACACTTGTAACACTTCCCTGAGCCAAACATACATACTCCGGCATGGCGGCGTGAGCATTTAGGGCAAGCCGGATGCTCAAAGGTCCTCGAAACGGCACGTCCCTGCTGCTGCTGAGGTCCTCCTCTGTTTCTGGGCAGGCCGTGATACGGCCTCTTGTTCTGATGCTGATGCTGCTGAGGAGGAGGGCGGTGTGGTACCTGGATTGGGCGCTTGCCCTGACGGTCTCTCTCGATGTCCCGCTGATCCTGCTCTGCGGCTAAGGCTTTGGAGACAGCGACCTCATAAGAAGTAGGGTCAGACACCCTAACATCACGGCGCAAGATCGGCCGTAGACCCACCAAGAAATGCATCAACTTAGCTCTGGCATCATTCGCGATCAGGGGCACAAAATGGAAAACCCTCTCAAACTTACGGATGAACTCCGTAACAGTCGAATCTCCCTGTCTCAGGCTCATGGACTTAGTGGACAACCTGCTGCGCACCTCCTCTGTAAAATATTTTGAGTAGAATACCTCCGTGAAGCGTGTCCAAGACAGCGTAGCCAAGTTAAGGGCTACTGAAGCTCCTTCCCACCATAAGCGGGCATCTCCTCCGAGCAGATAAGAGGCACAACGAACTCGATCTGCATCTCCAAGCTCCATAAAATCGAAGATAACATCGAGGGACTTGATCCAGCCCTCAGCAATCATGGGGTCAGACGTCCCAGAAAACTCCTTCGGACGCATCTTCATGAATCTTTCGTAGACAGCCTCGGGCCCTGTCGGCCTGGTCGCCACAGCATGGTTCCCTGCAAACTGTGCGAAGAACTCCGTCATCCCAGCTAGCATCTGAGCATTCATGTTCGGTGGAGGCGGTGGTGGAGGTGGTAGGTCTCTCTCCTGTCTCTGCTCCTCCCTGTCCTCTCGGCGAGGCTCCTCATCTCTATTGCGCTCGAGGATGCGCCTAGGGGGCATACTGGTTTCGTACATAACCCATACGTAACTAACATGCATAATTTCATCATTAATTTAAATTTAAATACTGAGCAATAAAAATTTGGGCGAAAAAATATCATATGAAATCATGCTGTTGAAAATAATTCATGCTTTAAATGAAATACATAAATGTAAAACTTACAGACCGAAGACGGGACTTCATGAGCTTCTCGAGATCAGTAGTAGTACAACCCTATACAGAATCATTGCTCTGATACCAGCTGTAGAGGCCTAAAAATCATTACTTGAAAATTTACGGAAAATTTAAAATTTTTCTTTTAAATAATTAAAATTGCCTCATTCATAACTGAACTGATAAATCATAGTGAAAATGTTTGCTTCTCGGAGCCCTGTACTGAAATAGCCTGTAATAATTTTCTGGTGAGATTATGGTCTACGCATGTGGTCCCTGAACTGAACTGACCGGTAACTGGCGACCAGGCCTGTAACTGGCGACAGGACTTAGTAATGTACGTCTGATCAGACCACTGCCACAGTACTGGGTGAAACAACTGAACTGACCGGTAACTGGGGACCGGGCCTGTAACTGGCGACAGGACTTAGTAATGCTCTCATAACCGGTAACTGACGACCGGACCGATAACTGGCGACCGGATTTAATCATGATAGTAAAGTGACCACAAGCCATATCGCATAAATCTCAAAATTTGTATTTTTGCACGTAATATAATTAAATAACTGAATTGAATATCATGTAACAATTTTACTGAATGGATTGGATCGCTCACAGGCTCGCTGCAACCTAAATATGCCATGAAAAATATGCAATAGATTTATGGGACCAAACTATGCAATAACCTTCAAAAAATGTGACAATTACGCCTACCGACTTCGTATTTAATCACGACTCCGAACCAACCCCAACCAACACTAAATCGTCATGTAGTCATGATTAAAATACGCCTAAAATGATAAAATATTGCTCCAAAAATGGTGAGGGCCGAAATCTAGGTGAATGGAGGCCAAAACATGAGACGCTTTTTCGAGAGTCAATTTGGCATATCGCACCGTAAATTCTCGTACGACATCAAAAATGATCCGAATCACGAACGGTCAAAAACATGACCTTCCTAACTTGATGAGGCACTGTCCAGTCCAAGGCCATGGGGTAAAAGCCAACCGAGAACTCGAACAAGCCACTGAACCGTCACAGCAAGTTGCTGTCCTCAAAATACAGCAACTATGCTTAGGTTTCTTGCGTCGTTTTCGAGACTACAGGCTATTGGGGCTTGAACCACCGACCAGAGACTCTTACCAACATCCCAAGGAATGATTTGAACCATGGCTATGGGCCCTAGACCAGCCACAATTCGCACCATTCAGCAAACACCAGAAAAACTCCAACCGAGAACACCTTGCATGTGTGTGTGTGTTGTGCTTCGCTTGCTGTCTCGTCTCGTTCCAGTGGCCATTTGATTGACCATGGCACGATCTAGACATCTTGGGGTATGGTATGAACCGTGGCTAAGGGCCATAGACCAACCAAGATCCACACCAAACCACCAAAACCGAACCATACATGCTGTAAAATGGAGGGGCGAAAGTGGGGGGGGGGGGGGGGGGGGGGGGGGGCTGTTCTTGAGTTTTATGTAAAAACCGATTAATCATGGACCAAGCCATCAAAAGGACGACTAAGTCACGTCTTGGACATGCTAGGGAAGTGATCTAACCATGGATATAGGCCCCTAGGGCAGCCATGATCAGATCCATTTCCTTGGACAGCAACAACAGATTTTCGAAACTCAATATGGCAAAGGTGATGAGTTGCTGTCATTTTCGTGTTTTCCAGCGTGCATGGGGTTAAATGAATGGACCAACCTGGTCCTAATGCATCCTATTACATGTCTAAATGTCGCCTTAGGAGCCTGGAATCGAGCCAATACCTGAAATCCACAACACAAAGCAAACCGCGAAACTGCACAATGAAAGCCAAAATTCTGCATGTTGGTTTTTCTGAAAAATGCTTGCTGTATTTCGATTTTTGCCATAGAAAAATGATCATGTAATGAAAATAAATGATATTAGGACTTGATTGAAGAGTCAATGAAGAATATATGCATGCCTGGTTTCGTTTTGAAAGAAAAACGAAAGAACGAAACGATCCGGCGCGGAGGAGGTGGAGCGCTTTCTTTTCTACCTTTCTTGCTCTCGATTTTTTTTCTCTTAGCACCTCACGATTTTTGTCTCTAAAATCCTCTGAATTTCGGTGATGGAGGGGGGAGAATGATGGTTGGAAAGGTGAGGGGGAAGATCCACTAATAAAGGGATTCAAATGCAAGACCAAGTCTACCACTGATTTAAATTTGAACTCTTGTTGGATATCAAATGAGTTGTTGGATGACTCTAGAAGGTGGTGACCGAAATTCCTTGCTAATCTAGACTAGGATTGTAGAACCCGTAATTTAGACTACGTACGAGCCATGCATAATTCTAATATTTTGAATTAAATTGCATGATTATTTAAATGTTTTTCTTTGAAGTTAATTATTTTAGCCAGCAGTTTAATTTTATTTTTTCAGTTATTTCAGTGAGGCCGGACTGGAGTTGGAGCTTTGAGATAGAATTTAAGATTCGATAAATATTTCCAGACTTTATTTTAGCTAGCAAGTAAGTTGATTTAAGTTAATAAGGAAGTTCAAGGAATTATTTAAGTTACTTGAGGTGAGTAGAAAATAAACTCATTTAAGTTTCATAATTAAGGGTTTAAATTCACTAAATTAATTAAAGTATTAGTGAGGCTTTTAAGGGTTATTGATTTACTAAATAATCAACATTTCCCCTCCATTTATTAGTGAATTTTCGACCAACCCTTTCTAGATCCATCCAAGAAGACTTGATAGCAACTAGAATTCAAAATTCAAATAATGGTAGACTTGGTCACCCATTTGTATCCCTTTATTATGGGATCTCCCCTCACTCCCCCAACCACTTAATCCCCTCCTCAATCACCGAAAACAGCAGCCATTTCAGATTAAAAGAATCGTGACCCTCATAGCCTAGAACAAGAGAGAAAAGAAAAGGAAAGAAGCGCTCCACCTCCTCCGCGTTGAGTCGTCGTATTCTTTCGTTTTTCATTCAAACGAAAACCAAGGCATGTCTAGATTTCTTTCGAACCTCAATCAAGTCCTATTATTATTTTAAACATCACTTTTACATGATTTTTATACAAGAAAACCGAAATTTACATCAAGCATTTTCGAAATGCATGTGCAGAATTTTTCGACTTCATGATGCTCTTCACGGTTTTCTCTTGTTTCAGTTGCTACAGGTTATGGTTCGATTCCAGGCTCCCAAGGCGGCTCCTAGACATGTAATAGGATGCATTAGGACCATGTTGGTCCATTCATTCAATCCCCATGCTTGCTGGAAAACCGAAATCACAGCAAGCTCCCCATAGGTGCAGATTTGTGTTCGAAAATTCAGGTTGCTGTCATAATGGAGATGGATCTGATCATGGCTGCCACAAGGCCCATAGCCATGGTTGGATCACTTCCCTAGCATGTCTAAGACGAGACTAAGTCGCCTTTTTGGTGGCTTGGTCCATGACTCATCGGTTTTCAATTTAAAAACAAGAACAGCCCCATCCCCTCTCGGCCCCCTTCGGTTTTGACAGCATGGGTGTGTTCGAGTTTTGTGGAATGGTATGGATCTTGGTTGGCCTATGGCCCTTAGCCACGGTTCATACCATGCCCCTAGATGTCTAGATCGTGCCATGGTCAATCAATGGCCACTGGAACGAGTCGAGACAGCAAGCGAAGCACAACACCACACACGCACGCATGAGGGCCCTCGGTAAGAGCTTTTGGTTGGTTGCTGGAATGGTGAGGATTGTGGCTGGCCTAGGGCCCTTAGCCATGGTTCAAATCATTCCTTGGGATGTTGGTAAGAGTCTCTGGTCGGTGGTTCACGCCCCAATGGCCGGTAGTCTCGAAAACAACACAAGATACGCGATGGTACAGCTGCTGGAAATTTACAGCAAGTTGCTGTGTCGGTTCGGAGGCTCGTTCGAGTTTTCGGTCGGCTTTTAGCCTATGGCCTTGGACTGGACAGTGCCTCATCGAGTTAGGAAGGTCGTGTTTTTGACCGTTTGTGATTCGGATCATTTTTGAGGTCGTAAGAGAATTTACGGTGCGATGTGCCAAATTGACTCTCGAAAGAGCGTTTCTTGTTTTGGCCTCCATTTCACCTAGATTTCGACCCTCATCATTTTAGGAGCATTAGTTCATAATTTTAAGCGTATTTTAATCATGACTATACGTCGGTTGAGTGTTGGTTCGGGTTGGTTCGGAGTCATGATTAAATACGAAGTCGTTAGACGTAATTGTCGCATTTTCAAACTTAATTGCATAGTTTGGTCAAGTATAAGCTATTGCATATTTTTCATGGCATATTAGGTTGCAGCGAGCCTGAGAACGATCCAATCCAGTTGGTAAAATATACAGGATAATTTCATTATGTCATTTAATTATATTACGTGAATGAAAATAGAAAATACTTATTTTTGAGATTTATGCGATATTGCTTGTGCTCAATTCACTATTATGGGAGCATTATTTTATACGGTCGCCAGTGACCGATCAGTTCAGTTTGGTACCACCCGGTCGCCAGTGACCGGTCAGCTCAGTTCAGTTTGATACTCCCCGGTAGCCAGTTACCGATCAGTTCAGTTCAGTGCAGGGGCCACAGGCGTAGACCATAATCTCAACAGAAAATTTTTATCAGTTATTTCAGTACAGGGCTCCAAGGAGCAAACATTCTATTTACTATGACTTTCTGTTCAGTTATGCACGTATTATAATTGCTCAGTACAAGTTATTTTAAGTATGCCTCATGACATGATATTTTATCCATACAAATTACATTTTCTCGTTACCTACGATATTTGCATGCTGAGTCTTTAGGCTCACTAGACTTGATTGTTGTAGGTACTGATGAGGCCAGGGCCGAGGGCGGGGACCAGTGAGCCAGCTTGGGTCGACAGTAGTGGCACCCGAGGACCTCAGTTTCAGCACATGTCATTTTATGCTCAAACATTTTTACCAGTTGTTGGACATTCTTTGAATTGTTATTTTTGGCAAACTTTATTTTCTTCCGCTGCTATTTTTTTTTTAAACATTGAACTTGATTCATCAGTTGATTTTATGGATGAGGCACTCCATTTATTTTAAAAGAAAAATTTTTAATTTTCCGTAAATTTTTAAAGTAAGAATTTTAGAGGCCTTTACAAGGATGATGCTCATTAATTAATTAATGAAGGTTGACTAATAATAAAAAGAAAGATTAGCATGTTAACAACACAAAGAATGGGTCAAACGGTGATGAATTGGCAAGGAATAGTCTAGATACTAAGGGGGCCGAAAATTCACTAATAAATGGAGGGGAAATGTTGATTATCTAGTAAATTAATAACCCTTAAAAGCCTCACTAATCCTTTAAATAATTTAGTGAACTAACCCCTCATTTAAGGAACTTAAATGAATTTATTTTCTACTCACCTCAAGTAACTTAAATAATTCCTTAAACTTCCATTTAACTTAAATTAACTTATTAATTAGCTAAAATAAGTTCTAGGAATGTTTTCCTAAATCTTAAATTTTATCTCTAAACTCCAACTCCAGTCCGGCCTCTCTGAATTAACTGAAATGATAAAAATCTAAACCACTGCATAAAATAATAAAATAATTAAATTTAAATACTCATGCAATAAAATAATTTAAAATACTAGAATTATGCATGGCTTATACGTAGTCTAAGTTACGGGTTCTACAAATAGTCAACTTATATTTAACTTTCCAGTCTTGGAAACGCTTGAGCTAAGAGATTGCAAATGGTTGAAAGTGAATTTTGTGGAAGTCAAGGCTCCAGCATTAACTGAGTTAAAAGTGATACATTACTCGGATCTTCCTGAAGTAGAGAACTGTTACATCAAGATTACAGGAGCCAAGCTCCTGGAAATTGGTTTTCATCGTTATTTTGTAGAAAAATTTGATCTAAGTTCATCATTAGTTTCTTCTGCGGCGATTGGTTATGAAAGTTTTCAACATGATCTTCAAGTAATTAGAAAGAATGGATCACAAGCTCGTCTCTTATTGAAAGGATGCTCTGGCTTAAATCATTTTCAACTGTCAGGTGCTACTGTGGAGGTTAGATTGTGTAGCCATGTTACTCTCATTACATCACAAGGTTGATACATTGGAATTGTGTTTCACCTAAGAATAAACGAAAACCAATTTATTATATTTCCTACTTCTTGCTTTCAAGCTCCTTGGCATGTGCATCCCCCACTCAAAAAAAAAAAAAAGTTAAGATTTTGATTTTATATTATGTCAGTAACTTGAAGTATATTTGTATTTGAAAGCTTTCTTCTTTACTTGTTAATTTATATTGAAAACTGACAACTGACAGCTAGCTCTAGTTTCTTGGTTTGACGAAATGTGAAATTTAATGAAACCTTATGGTTATTAATATTACTTTTATTTATCTGTGATAGGCTATCGCCCAATCAAACCAAGGGACTCCACTTCCAAATTTTAATAGGCTAAAACGACTAGAAATTTCTACAAAATGCAACAGTGAAGCATTTCTGGAGTTTCTTCATTCGACGCCGTATCTTCAATGGATCAAATTAAATATGGTAAGCTTGTCATCAACTCCGCTTTCTCTTTAAGAAAATGTATGGGGTGGATCCAGCATCTACAATAAGCTATTGTTGTTCCCTTTATTTAGAAAATTTTAAAATATTAATCTCCTCTTGAGTTTTTATTTTCATCCTATTTATATTTTCCACAGAGCTCAACGTTCATTGTCTTTCTTTTACAGTGGATGTGGAATGATTATGATTATGACTTGGTGGAATCGATGCCATCTTGTATTGTGTCTCACCTTAAAGAAGTCGAGTTTCGTGGGTTCAAGGGGGAGAAGCCGCATGTTCATCTGGCTGATTTTTTGTTGAAAAATGCCGTAGAGTTGAAGAAAATGACCGGGCTTTCGAGGAAGAAATCTGATGAGAGACGAGCTGAAAAGAACTTTTGGGCTAGATTGAAGGGGTTAGTTAGGGATTTTGATTTTGAGGTAGGTTCTTCGATGAAAAATATGGCAGATTTCTTTGAAAGTTAATTTGTAAAATTCTGCAGCTTGTGTGTATAAATGCACTTTAGCTATTAAAGATAGTTTGAGCATCTCTGGCATGATGTAAGAAATTTCTTTTCATATTATTGTTCACTCCATTTTTGGGGCTTGAAATAAAATTCCTTAATTTGATTTTTTTTTTTTGAAGTAAGAATTTGATTTTCAACTAGGAGCAAAAGCGAATGTGTCTCGGTCGGGGATTTCCCTCGCCACGAATTATAATAATAATAAGTAAAGCTACATGTCATGAAAATTGGATAAAGATAATAATAGTTTAGCTTATTAGTTTTACGTGGTATACGTTTTACAATACATGTTTAGCTGTCTATTTACATGTTGCGACATTGAATAAGAAATTTTATGATTTTCACACATGCTGGCTTTGTGGTTGAATTGGACATGATTAAGAATTTGGCTAATGGGCATTAGGAAAGGTTGAAAATGATTTAACTAAATTGATTTTTGGATATTAGTACTGATATTCTACTTTTTGGGTCATAAGTTAGTCATGAAAATTATGAATATTTTTGGGACATGTAGATTTTCTAAGAAAATACTGATGACTGTGTTTATTAGTTGAGTTAACTTTTGGAAATTACGTATAAGGAATAATGATTCGAAAACTGCTGACGGTTTTTAGAAGTATAAAATGTATAATTTAGGATTATAGGGTTTGATGGAAATATAGATTGGTTATGAAAAGTGATTTTGGGTTTAATAGGCTTAAAATTATTGAATTATTTGTTACGGAAAACCTATAAATTGGAATTAGGAAGCCAAGAACTTATGGGTAATTGAGGAATTTTTGAAATTTAAGGACCAAATGGATAAGTTTAGAGGAAATTAGCAATTAATTTTGCAATTGATAAAAAATTTGGGGAATAATTTAGCAATAAGATAAAGTGGAATGGTTTAAACGATAGAAATTTTCGGTAATTTAGGCTTGAACGGATATTTAAAACCTTGAAATATCTTGGTTATAATATTATAAGGAAGGATAATCTAGTGTGTTGTAGGATGAACCGATATTTGACTTGAAAATTTAAGCATTGATGGAATAACGTTGTGAAAAATTAAGAATTTAGAGTGAGTGATAATAATTTAAGGTAAAGTTGATCAATTAGTTAAGATATAAGATTAGACGTTAAATTAACTTATTTTTGGGAACTTAAGGTTTGATGTAGCATAAGTTTTAATCATAATCTTAAGAGTTAAATTATACTTTGCTAGGTTTAAAATTTTCTAGAAAGTTGGATATGATTGTTGGTTAGATTACTTGAAAGATATGAGTATGAAATGGGGTAGCACCTTGTCTTGAGGAATTTTTGAAAGTCATTAAGAAACTTGAGAATAAGTGAATATGTGTGTTGGAATTATGTTATCTAAGACTATTTGGGTTGTGTAAGTTTGATTTCAAGTTTATGAAATAGCTGTTTATACATAAATTTTGGGTGAAATTAAAACAAAAGAGAGTTATTTGTGTTCAATATAGGTTACCAATGGACGAATATTAAGATTTTTATCGAGTAAGAAATCTAAAATTTTGATATGGGAAATTCTAGAACTCCATGGGTTATAAGTGAAGTTGATTTATTAGAGTTAGTCTAAGGCTACCATGAGATGACTTGTTAAGTTTTATACGCTAGTATTAATTAAGCATTAAGGATACGTAAGAATGCGACATTTGTTTCAATGAGGAAAGTCCAAAGGTCTTAGGCTTCAATTATATTATAATCGTGAAGAAAATAGTTTAAGCATGTAATTGATAATAGAATGATTTTATTATTTAGGTAGAAGATCGATGTTGTACATTTGGGTTTTATGATTTAACGTTCCTGAAATATAAGATTTGCAACAATTTATGCTTGAGACGTACTTGTAAATAGTTAAGTTACGTAATTCCATGCCGTAAAATAAAGATTCGATTCAAGGATTTTAGGCTAATATTGTTATGGAGTTGAGATAATGTTTAACTTTTAAGTATACTACCAGTGATAGAAGTCGATTAGTAAATTTTGGTGCTAAGGTTTCTTAAGTTTTGAACTGTATGAATGCTAAGGTAATAGGTCGACGAACATTATGGTATAATATAAGAAAAGTGAGGTGCGATAAGTTTGGACATCCATCTCTAGAATGAGAAATTGCGAGATAAGTCAAAATTCGAGGTCATAGTATAATAGAACTAAGTCTCTTTAAGTCGCGATTCGCAAACGAGGATTTGGGTAGACAATTTAGTTGGGATTGAGGAGACATAATGACAGCCTAACACTTATTTATCAGAGTAGCGCAGCGGAAGCGTGGATTATTATGATACTATAATTAAAAGTCTAAACTCTTTGTTTATCGAGGATAAGCGAATTTCGGATACGAAATTCAATTTAAGGGGCATAGATTGTAACGTCCCGAAAATTTGAAGGTCCATGTGAACCACATGCATGCAAGTTATCAAACTTCTTAAGTATTTTATATAATGGTTTTAATGCATTAAATGCATGTTTATTGCATAATATGTGTTTTAATTCGTGGTTATTAAAGTTTCATGCACAAGGGCTTTTAATAGTTTTCGCGCTCGAACGACGAACGGTGACCGGAGATAATTAAAGAAAAATGTTTTTATTAAATAATTATTTTTAATTATTTAATATGAGATGTTTTTAAGTATGATTTTTGAAAATGAGCCTTAGTTGGGTATTTTTACCCGCCGGGTTATATTTTTATTCGGTATGCAAATTTTAACGATTCGGGAGACTTTTTGAGCGTTCAGGGAATATTTTCAAAAACGTACTTGATACTCACTGAAAATTTAGGGTTCAATTCCAGCAAGTATCACTAATCCAGACGCAGTTTTCGAATTTTTCTTGAGTCTGAAATCACGAATAAGACCGTTTGAAGGGGGCGAGGAGGGTGTTCTGGCGTAGCCCCTCCGACGCTCAAGTCAGAGACTGAGGATATAAGTGGGGAGCAGCTAAGGGTGCTACTGAAAAATAATACAGTGAATGAATAAATCATACGCTAAAACCTGGTATTTACAGAAGAATACCTGGGCCTTTCATGGGCTCTCCACCTTGGTTAGGGATGGGCCAGGAGTTTGGGCCTGATTTTGATTGACCCATCCATGGGGTATCACAAGTCTCCCCCTCCCGAGTCGAACTGAATTGCAGGTTCAAAGTTTGATTAATTGTTGTCCTCGTTTTACACGGTGTGAGTTGTACATTTTTTTTCTTTGCTGCTCATTAGTTTCCACAAGTTTGGAAACATATAAAATCAGAATCTGGTTTTAAAGGTAAATATTTGGTCTGGGCTTCCTGTAATGCCCGAGATTTTGATTCTGTTAATTGAGATTATTGATTTTGAACTGATATGATTATAGACGGATCATTCCGAGATCAGATTGGGCAAAACATATGAATTACACAATTTTGGACAGAACTGTTGGCGCCAGAGCAGTAGTTTTTGACCGCCCGAGCGCAAATGTTCAACAAGGAGATGTTTCGGATAGAACGCCCGAGCGGTAAATTGCAACCGCCCGAGCGCCGACCGAGATGCAAGAAAATGTTTCGGGCAGAACATGCCGCGCCCGAGTGGTAATTTGCAATCGCCCGAGCGCAGATTGAAATGTATGAAAATTAGACACGTATCCTAGGCATGCATGAGAGATATATATACAAGTTCATTCCTTCAGAAATGAAACGGTGAAAAGCTTCAGGAAAGTTAAGGATTTTCCTTACACCTTTTAATCAGAGATTTGCGATTTACGAAAAATCCAACCGTTAGAATTTCAATCCGACTTCAGTACCGTGTTCCTAACAACGAGAGCTTCAACTGAACGTAAGTTTTATTACGTTTTGATATGTTTTAAAAATATGATGTTGAAGGAATCGGATATGATTCATATATGGTGTTTGTGATATGTTAGACATCGTACAATCGAAACCGGATTGAAGAACGGATACCGTATAGAATTTTTATGATTTTTTGAGTTGATTTGATTGAGATTTGATATCAGATTTGTATTGTATCGATTATGAGATGTGGGAATTGATATATGTTGATTTGTATTGCTGGGTATATTGAGATGGTGCAGTTATGTTGTTGAAACAGAATTTGATCCAGTTCTGATTATATCCAGTATTGATCTGAATTGTATATTGATACGATACTCTCGATATTGTCATTGCCAGATTGAGTATTGACAGATATTGAATTCGAGACTTCGACAGAGTTAGATCGACTGAAAGAAAGGTATAAATCAATGTTGATTCGGGATTGCACAACTCGAGTTAGATTTAACTTGAGTTTCTCAAAATCACATACTGAATGATTATTGCATTTAGGGATGGCAATTTCCTCCGAACCCGATGGAGGATCTGATACCCGACCCGAGTAGAAGAGGGTATGGAGGGATTTTTAGACCCGATTAAATAATTGGGTAATCGGGTATGGGGATTTTCGGGTTCGGGTATGGAGGCGGGTTTGATATAATCCGACCCACACCCGATCCGAATACCCGTTTAAATTAATATATATAAATATATATATATAATATGTATTTATATATATATATATATATATATATATATATATATATCTATTTATATGAAAGCCTGAAAAAATTTAAATTGGCCAGTTTTGGCCCAGTTGAAGGTTAAGTCCCAACAGGTGTCATGGGCCTGCTCTTTCCACCGCAGCACATATGAGGACTATACTACGTGGGCTGGGCTCCTCTCTCCACCATAACACACAGCTGCAGGTTACGGTGACGGCTGGCTTCCTTCTTCGACTCTTCTCTTCGTTTTCCTCGTCTTCCTTCGTTCTGGAGCCTTGGTTTTCGGCCTCCGACCCTTGCACTGAGAAAGTCCACCCAAAAAGGTTTGCTTGGTGTGTTGTCTTCATCCTCCATCGTGCAGGTTTGCTTGGTGTGTTGTCTTCATCCTCCATACCGATACTCTTTTTTAAATATAATCAATGCTGTACTCAAATTCCTGTACTTAGTAGAACTCAATGTTGTACTCAAATTAGAGGGTAAATAGATTAATGAGAAATGGGTTTGTGGGAGGCTAAAATGTGGATGTTGTTACTATGAAGTTGGATCAATTTCTCCAATTTGATCGAATTGACCAACTTGAGATATGTTTTTATCAAATAACAAAACAATACTATTTGACATGTAGATTGTTGATTACATTTACCAGGCTCTCACTTTCACTTTCATTGTGGTGACTCAAGGTTGATTGTGGTGCAGTGACCAAACATACCGGTACTCATTTTTTTAAAAATTATTGAGAAATGCATATGAGAAATTCTGACATTAGTAAATAGGAACATTAGTTATGGTTGGTACGTTCTTGATGATTTCCGAGTATACTAATTGTGGTTGTTTAGAATAACCACTTGATCTCTTGATGTGTTGATCATGTCTTATTTTTTTTAAAAAAACTTAATCTGCCTTTCCTTTAAAATTTCTTCACAAGCAGAATGGGTAGGGAAAAGTTCACATCCTCGTTAAGCTTTTGGACAGGCACTACATAACAGACTCCTCCGAGTAACCAACAATTATGTTGTAAACAGTCAAATTAAAGTATACAAACATGTTTTTGATATAAATGCTATTTTTATTATGTTTTTTTTTGTTCTTTTGATTTACTTGTCTTGTGTTTGGATGAAAAGAAGGTGAATATAAATTTTCAACAAGTGACAGAAGAGTGTATCATCAAGGTATTTGTCATTATTTACTTTTTTTTTTATGATGTTTACTTTTGACTTCTTTATCTTAGTAAAAACTTGAGTCCAAATATGAGAAATGGCTAATATTTTTCTAATATTTATTCTCCTTCCTCTTAAGTTTGAACTAAAAAGACATTGTTATTTTCTCTATTTTATTTTATTTTGTCTTTTTTTAACATATATTACTTCACCACTTTCAGGTATATTAAATGGACTCAACAGATCATATAACAGAAAATGAAGTACCACTATCTGAAATAAATCACGAGGTTCCACTTGTTCCACAAAATACAACATCTGTTGATGGTGCCTCTCCTAGTGAAACAAGGAAGAGAAAGTTAACTTCTGATGTGTGGAATCATTTTGAAAGGAAGAAAATTAATGGAATGGATAAGGCAATTTGCAACTACTGCAAAAAATCTCTTTCTGGCCAAAGCAAACATGGGACAACACATTTACGTGAACATTTCAAAATTTGTCCAAGAAGAACTGTTAGTGATATAAGGCAGAAACTGCTGATTAAAGAGCAAAACAAGGGGGAATTTGCTATTAAAGGCTTTCAATTTGATCAAGAAACATCAAGGTCAATTCTTGCTGAAATGATAATTTTACATGAGTATCCATTGGCAATAGTGGAGCATCATGGATTTCATAAACTTTTAGCAAGTCTTCAGCCTTTGTTCAAGGTTCCAAATCGCAATACCATCAAGAATGATATACTGAAAATGTATGACTATGAAAAGACAAAAGTATTGAGTTTATTGGAATCTAATAAAGGCAGAATTGCTTTAACCACCGACATGTGGACCGCATCTAATCAGAGGAAAGGATTTTTGTCTTTGACTGCCCATTTCATAGATGATAATTGGACTTTGCAAGGTCGTATTTTGAGGTATATATTCTATTTTTCACTCAAATATGTAACATTTTTCACACTTTTTATGATTTCAGTCAAATAGATACTTACATATATACCTTATTTTAATTGAATTATGTAGGTTTGCTTATGTTCGTTCTCCACATACCTCAGAAGTCCTTGCTAATGTGATAGTTAAGTCTATGATGGATTGGAATATTGATAGGAAAATATCCACCATTACTGTTGATAATTGTTCCACTAATGATTCTCTTATGAACTATGTGATGCATAAGCTTGATCGTTCTACACTTATGCTGCAAGGGTCTTTACTTCATATGCGTTGTGCTGCTCATATTTTGAATTTAGTTGTCCAAGATGGTTTGGATATCATTGCACCTAGTGTTGAGAAAATTCGTGAAAGTGTCACATATTGGAGAGCATCTCCTAAAAGAGAGCAAAAGTTTGATGATGTGGCACGGATTGTAGTACGCAATATGAATGCTAAAAAATTGGTGTTTGATTGTAAAACTCGTTGGAACTCAACATATGTGATGCTCATGACTGCTATATCTTTTAAAGATGTGTTTGCTCATCTGAGATTTCGTGATCCATCATATAAATGTTTCCCAACAGATGATGAGTGGTTGTTAGCAGAAGAGGTTTCTAAGATGTTGCAAGTGTTATATTGTGACTGAAGTATTTTCTGGAAGAAAATATCCCACAACTAATATCTTTTTTCCTAAGGTTTGTGAAATTAAAGCTTCATTGCTCAAGTGGACCACATCTCCTAACATGGTAATTTCTTCCATGACTGAAAGGATGCTTTCCAAATTTGAGAAGTATTGGTGTGATATTCATGGGGTGATGGGAATAGCTACTATTTTAGATCCAAGATATAAGACAAAGTTGGTTGAGTATTGTTTCAAAAGAACACATGGAGAGATTGGTTTTAAAGAACCTGTTAGAAAGATTAAAAAGATGTGTTATGATTTGCTTGACGATTATACAAATAATAATGGTTATGGCAGTGTTGAATAAAGATCAACGGAGACTAGATTGAATACAAGTACTGATGATTTTTTGGATAGTTTCAATAAAGAAGTAGCACTTGAGTGTGATGTTTACACTGATATGAAGACTGAGCTAGATCATTATTTGGAAGACAAAGTGTTGCCTAGAAATGTTGATTTTGACATATTGGAGTGGTGGAAGACCAATGGAATCAAATATCCCACTTTGATGAGGATGTCACGAGATCTGCTTGCCATTACAATATCAACGGTGGCTTCAGAATCAACATTTAGTACTGGTGGCAGATTGGTGAGTTCCCATAGAAGCAGGCTTCATCCAAAAACCATAGAAGCGTTGATGTGCACTCAAAGTTGGTTATTGAATGAGAAACAAGGTAATATAAATTGTATTTTTAGTTTTTATTGTTTTTGAACAAAAATATTATTAATTTACAATATCCAGTAATGATTTTTTTCTTTGAATTTTGTAGCTACAAGTTCACAAGAAACGGAAGCATATTACTCTTCAGTTGAATATGTTGAGGACACTATTGATGTTGATGTTGTAAGTTTTTAATACAATGTAACTTTGTTAAATTTGACATTGAAAATAAACTGTTGGGTCAATTATTTATGTTGTTCTTCATCATTTTGCAGGACACTACAATGTCAAGTGATGAAGACATGTACGATTAGTTCGGAGATAAACCGATTTAGTTTGATTTTGGGTTGATAATGCTTACATATGATTAAACTAGGGGTAGCCCATAGATGATTAATCAATTGAATTATGAATTTTTGAATATGATGTAAATTCTACTATATTTTTGTTGAATTGCGTACTTTTGTTCAACTAATATAAACTATTTTTAATATTTCGTTATTTTTTCTATAAAGTTTATTTTGTTCATTAATAATTTTTCTTATTGTTCATTTAAATAATTTTTTAAATATTCATAACTTCATTGAAACAATTTAAATTTGAAAAAATTCAATTGTATATGATAATTGGGTATTTGGGTAGGGTATGTGTATTCGATAATCCGATGGGTATGGGGATGAGGATGAAATTCAATACCGATGGGCATGGGGATGGGTATGGAGATGAATTTAATAAATGGGTGTGGGGATGGGTGTATGAAATCCGACCCATACCCTACCCATTGCCATCCTTAATTGCATTGATATTTGCAATTCTTGAGATTAGTATGCTTAGTATATTGATTTATAGCAGAGCATGTGTTGAGTCAGGGGCTGATGTGCCCAGTCATTGGCTGATGTGCCAAGTCTTCGGCTGATTCGCCAAGACACTGGATGTTTGGTTTATATCGATGTCTATGAGGAGTTGATTCATTCCTATCACTGAAATTCGGTATATCGTATCAATGTCCTGGAACCGGGATCCCTAGATTAGAGATGAGTCGAGTCTGAGATGAAGAGTCCAAAGTTTTATTTACCGCTTTATATCGATAGATGTCTTTCAGATTTGATACATGCTATTGATAATTGTTTCATGCTTTTATATATGTTTTTATATGATTGCATGTTACATTGTTTATACTGGGATTATATTCTCACCGGAGTTATCCGGCTGTTGTCTTGTTTGTATGTGTGCATGACAACAGGTGGGGCAACAACAGGATCAGGAAGAGGATGAGAGATTCAGATTTAGCGTGTAGATCCGGACTTAGAGTAGATTGAGTTTCAGTACTTGAAATAGTGACTGAACTTTAGTTTGAGATAAATTAATGTTGTACAAGACTTGTACGTTTATATTGACATGTATATCAGATCGAGTACATTACTTTTCCGCGCTTGTCATTTCAAGAAAAAATTTTATGTCCCACATTTCTTAATTCTTATATTGATTCTTAATAATGATTAAGAGGTCTCCTTCTCACTTCTCTCATTTCCCCATACTTCGTTCACTGACACTAACTTATGCTCCACCATCGCAGCACACATCCTCCTCCCTGCACCCGCGCTCGTGTACGTGTCACCCTCTCATCCTCGCCTCGCCTATGTCTAGCCGTATTTCACTCCCACCGACTCTCATCTACAGCCCACTCACCAAATTGAATACCCTGCTGCGCCTCGCCGCCTTACCCTTACCCAGTCCTGCGCGCCTCGCCACTCATCTACCCTTCGCCCTCGCGCTCCAGCCTCGTTAACACCACAGCGTCTCGCCTCTCGCCAGCCCTAACAGCCTCGCCCAATCTCGCCTACATCGCCCGCTCGCCCAGCCACACATACCCTGCGACTCGCCCTCATCTCTCGCCTCAGCCTCACCACAACGTCTCACCTCTCGCGTCGCCCCAGCAGCCTCGCCCAATCTCGCCTACCTCGCCCCTCGCCTTGCCTTGCATACCCAGCGGCCTCGCCCAATCTCGCCTACCTCGCCCCTTGCCTCAGCCTCGCCACAGCGTCTCACCCCTTGCCCAGCCTTGCATACTCAGCGCCTCGCCCCCTCGCCCCCTCGCCCTCATCACTCGCCTAAGCCTCACCAAAGCGTCTTGCCCATTGTGCCGCCCCAGCAGCCTTGCCCAATCTTGCCTACCTCGCCCGCTCGCCTCTCGCTCTGCCTCGCATACCCAGCGCCTCGTCCCTCGCCCTCATCCCTCACCTCAGCCTCACCATAGCGTCTCGCCCCTCGCCCAGCCTTGCATACTCAGCGCCTCGCCCTCATCCCTCGCCTAAGCCTTGCATTTCACGCTCGCCCGTCGCACTAGCCCGTACCTGCCTCTCCTCTCCTCTCCTCAACTAGGAGATCCGCGCTTCGCCCAGAGATGCCCTCGCCACACTCCACGCACAGTCCCCCTCGCACAGCCTTGCCTTTCGAGTGCTCACCACGGCCTCGGCCCCTCGCCCTTCTCGCCCATCAGCGTCGCGCTTAGCAGCCTCCAGCGCCCTCGCTCTTTGCTTGCAGCCCCTCACCCGCACTTTCGCTCACCCGCACTTTTTTCGATAGCCATTGCCCCGATCTCCCTCGATCTTGTTCGTCGAGTATTTTCCCACACCTCTTTCGGGTACATTTTCTCTCCTTTCTTTTTAATTATCCTTAGCACCCATGTCTTCCTATGATTCTGAGTTTAGTTCATCGAGTGATTCCGAGAGACCTAGCGAGTCTAGCAAGAGTAGGACTTCCTTAGAAGATCTCGAATTTACCCTTGATTCTCCTGAGTAAGAGGTCGTCACCCATAGTCATCCTGGTAAGGAGATTCGTCATGTCAACCAACAAATGAACATATCCAATGCTGATAACCTATGGTATGGCCATTTGTCGTCCCAAATCCTCCCTACTAGCGAGTCAAAACTTAGGGCTTTGTGGCATATTCCTTCCTCTTACCAGATCATCATTCCTAACTCCGAGGACCGACTCTATCTAGCTCTTAAGGGTTACTATATTTTCTTCCAGCACCATTTCAATGCAGGTTTTTGCTTTCCCCTACGTGACTTCCTCCAGGAGTTGAGCACTTATTATCAGGTACACCTAGGCCTGCTCACTCCCAATGCTTTCCGCTCGATATGCTGTTTCATTGTGTTATTTAGGGCCTTAGACCTTCCCTTGAACTGCACTACTTTTTCCTACTTCATGGTCTTAGCCAAGTCGAAAGAACGACCTTTCTATGTGACCTGTCGATCTAGCCATAAGCTTTTCGATGGTTGATAGGCTCATAATAGTTTGTATTTTTATTGTCATATCTCTCATCGTTACCACTTTAAACGTGCTTAATTGACACATTTTTGTGTGATTTTAATGTAGGAGGAAATTCTCTGCTCTTGCAATAAATCTGGACTAAAAATGGTGATTTTATATAACAATTAAAGTTTCCGATATGATCTTAGCGGAAGACTTGAAGCAGAAAAATTCAGAAGTGGTTTTTGGACAAGACGTGATCATGCCTTGTGACTACTCTTCAGCTGCCTAGTGAGAATCAAGGAATTTTTATATCAAAGAAGAATACTAGACAGAGTTTTTTCCATAAAAATCTCTATATTTGTGGAGGGTATTTTCTAAGTATCTTTTAATTTTAGTGATTAGGTTATGATTTTTAGATAATTGGGCTTTTATATTTTTAGACCCAATTTCTCTTTTTCCTACACTATTCACGTGATAAACAAGAGGCGGAAGAATCGGATTTTCTCCAATCACCAATCTCGCACACAAGAAGACTGAAAAGAAAAGAGAAGCCTTCTCCAACAGAAACAACTCATGTGGAAGGCAAGAGAGGTTGTGCATATCATATCCTAAGAAATTAGTTTGCACTCTTTTGTTTTAATTTTATTTAATATTCATAGAGATTGTATACAAAACTATGCTTGGCTAATTTTCTAGTCTGATTTAAGAGTTGTTTTTACTGTTTATCATTGTGAGGTATTTGTGCTTAGATTTAATATTCTTGTTCATCCAATTATTTGTCTATTTATGATTAAATTACATGAATATTGTATATCGATTAATATGACAATTTAACTCGATATATAATTTTCTACTGCTATCCATGAATTCAATGATCCGTAATTGTCATGAACGATTGGTATATGAGTAGCGATAGATTAAGGGTGTTGTGCTATCATAGCATATTTAATCTAAATAAATCAACGAAAATAGATCTATCAGTTGCAGCTATCTCGGTTGTTAGATTTTAGGATTAGCTGTTTTCACAAAACGAAAATTCTATTTTTAATTATTATGTAAGGCTATCGTGCTCAGTTAATTATTGATAAGTTTTGACGGGATGCTGGGTTCGGTCAATTAATTTAGGAAAACATAAGAATTTTAGCGGTTATCCCTATAATTCTACGGTTAATTGCTTGGAACAACTTGAATAAATTATTTGTTAGCCGATGAATAACTTTGAATAAACATTGAATCAGATCTTTCTCATATAAATTCTTCACCTTATTCTAGTTGGTTAATTATCAACTAAATTTATTGTTTTCTTTTCTTGGATAAATTTAGTTGAGTGTTTTATTAAATTTATATCCCAAAATCCCCTCTGTATTTACATTTACTAGAAAGAAATCATCCTCCGTTCTCTGTGGATTCGACCCTACTCACCATTACACTGATTTTATCTAGAGAGTAGGAAATTAAATTTGGTGGGTCAACAACATCACACCAAATTTTGGAGCCGTTGGCAGGGAACGGTGCAAGGTTAGTTTTTTTTTTCGAGTTTTGTTATTATTATTTTTTTAAGTCTCATTCTTCTTGTACATGTGATTCATCAAGAAAAGAAGAATTTGAGAATTTTTGTTGTGAAATACTTCGAGATGTTTCATCGACAAGTATTCACAAATTTTGCCCAACAAACCGAAAAGCCATTCTACGCACCATGGGAGAGATTAAATAATTTAGTAAAAAAATTCAAGAATCATGATTTTTCTAACTATGTTCTTATTCAAATTTTCCTTAAAGGTTTGGATGCAGTTATACAAAGATGGGTATTTAATGGAACACTAATGTAAGGTCCAAAATTAAGACGACATAATCCAACTGCATGCAAATCTAGGAAATAATGGAAAATGAGTTATTAACTGATTTTAATTGCTATTTGATTATGTGACATACATGCTTACATGTTAAATATGATTTTACCATCATCATGCATAAAATTGTATTTTTAAGGAATATTCAAGTTGTGATCGAGGAACGGAGACCGATGGCTGAAAAACGTAAAATTTTTTTATTAAATAATTATTTTTAATTATTTAAAATAGGGTTGATGGTTTTTCATATTTTTGAAAATGAGGGGTTTTGAGGTGATTTTATACGCCGGGACTTAAATTTTATCGGTGTTGATTTTTCAACTAAAATACGAGCTTTTTGGCAACCCGGCTAATAAATTCACAAATTTTTTTTAACAAAAACTTTGTTAATATTTTATTTAAATCTGAATTAAACTAATGGGCTTAATTAGGAGGCTTAATAGGCCTAAAGCCTAGTTAGTAAATTTATTATTATTTATTAAGCTAAAACCCTACACTTTGCAAAGAAAACTCACGCCTCTCACACTCTCAAAATTCAGAAACTCTCCCCAAAAAGCACACAACACACACGGCACACACACCACCACAAAGAGAAGGGATTTTCAAAGGGTGCTAAGGAAACAAGCCTAGGTTTCGTCCAGTTCTTCGTCGTCAACGGATTTTCGTGCGTATATAACGCAAAGGCACGCCATACTTCTCTTTTTTCTCATCCATCATATAATAATATTGTTTAAATGTTTCATGCGTGAAGAACTTGAAGCCACTTTTCTGTATTTTCGAAATATTGCACTTATAAGTTCGAATTCATGATTTTTGGGATGCAATAAATTATTCATGCATGTTAAGGGGCTGCCATGATGTCAAGCTATGTTTAAACAAAGATTTTATGTGATTTAGAGCCACGCACAACTCACCAAACTCACCACAGGAACAAGCAATCTGAAACCGTGAAGTTGCTGTCAAGGGGTTTGGGGTGATCGGGTTTCATGAGGGATTCGGCTGGCATGGTCTTGGCTTGGGCCAAGGCTCGGCCAAGGGCTGTCAAGGGTCAGGGCGAGAGTCCTAGCCAAGCTAGGACTCGAGTAGGGGCTGGGGAAGGAGTCCTAGCATACCCGAGAAGCAGCGTCAGGTGCATGCAGGGGTGCGCAGTTTGCTGGGAGAGAAGGGATTGGTCCAGGGCTCAGGGGCTGGGCTAGGGAGAGGCCTTAGGGTCCTAGGTAGGTGTCCTAAAGGGTGGTTCAGGGTTTGGAGCGCCGGCTAGGTCCACAAGTCCACAAACGTAGAGTCCATGCACAAGAGAACTCTCAGCCAGCTTAAGGGGTTATTGGGGGCTCACGTTTTTCAGCTGGGGATGGGTTTCTAAGTGATCTAAGGGTCCAATAGAGTACTTTGGGAGGTTGTTCAAGTTTTGACACAACATGGCTCGAGGGTAACTTGTGAAAATCGAAAGTTGGCTCGGGGTCGAACTTTAGGTGTCACTTTAGGGTCTTTAACTAATAAAAAATTGAAAAATGGCTCACGGGGTTTGAGTCGTGGTTCATAAGGGCTAAAATAATATAAAAAGACTAAATTTTGAATTTAGAAATTTTATATTAAGGTTTGGGATTTTTCGGGATTAAAACACCGTCAAACCAATTAAATAAAGATAAATGAAAAAGTCTAATATTAAAGCTAAATAAAGTTATGAAAAAATTCATGTAAGCTTAAATAATTATTTGGGACATGTTAAAGTCAATGGAATTAAGAAAAAGTCAAAAACGTGAAATTTTACGTCCAGGGGTAAAACAGTCTTTTTACACCTAAAAATTTGTAAACGTCATGGCAGTGCCCTAAATGTTGTTTTTGTGATATTATGATTATTTTTAGATGTTTATGAAATGTTACTGATTAAATTATGATTTTTAAATGTCTATGGGATTTTTATAAGTTAAGGTCGACATTTAAAATACATAATGCATGCTTGGTTTCAAAACAAAAATGTTATGTTCTGCACGATTTTATAAAGTGATGAGAATGTTAAACGTTGAAGGAAGTGAAGTAATTGTGACTATTGTGGTAACGGTATGTAGTAACGGTAAAAATGGAATATCGTGAGGGGAAAAGGCTCTAGAGGGAGCCCATTTATGGGAAAAGGCCCCAGAGGGAGCCCCGACGGTCGTATTCTATTTGAAAGAGGATAGGCCAGGGCCCAGTTGACCGGTGAGAGTGTTGCTGGTGTCCCCCGCCGCCCAGTACTGCGGTTTCATGTTGATGGATCCATCGAATTTTTGAGGTTTAAGGAAAGTCACAATTAACGATCTGAATTCAACAAAGGAAAAGGAAAAGGAAAATGTTTATGATCATGAAAAAATGTTTTATGTCATGTCATGTTGAGAAAAAAGGAAAAGGCTAAGGTTTATGTTATGCATGTCATGAAAATGTTTATGCTTAAGGTTGATGCATCATTATGAAAATGTTTCTATTTAAAGTTTATGCATCATGAAAATATTTATGAAAATGATCATGTTTGCAGTTTATGCATCTTCATGAAAACGATATTTTAAGTACAAGTATTTTTCACTGTTATGTGTTGACTGTATTACGTATTACTCGTTATCAAGATTATGGTGTGTTGAGTCTTTAAACTCACTAGGTGTGATGGATGCAGGCGATGTAATGCCCTCGACTGATTTCATAAAATAACAGCGGAAATTGAAATAATTTACTTAGAGGAAAGAAGGATTTAAAAAAAATTCTCTTGACATGAATACATTTTCAAAATATATACAATCAAAAAATGTTTTATGTCATATCATGTTGAGGAAAAAGGAAAAGGTTAAGGTTTATGTTATGCATGTCATGAAAATGTTTATGCTTAAGGTTGATGCATCATTATGAAAATGTTTATACTTAAAGTTTATGCATCATGAAAATATTTATGAAAATGGTCATGTTTGAAGTTTATGCATCTTCATGAAAACGATATTTTAAGTACATGTATTTTTCACTGTTATGTGTTGATTGTATTACGTATTACTCGTTATCAAGATTATGGTGTGTTGAGTCTTTAGACTCACTAGGTGTGATGGATGCAGGCGAGGTTGAGGGAGGTCTTGACGGATGATGTGACTGGGCTGAAGGCGCACACAACCCGAGGACCAGCGCTTCTATTTTTTTTCCACATTTACGATTTATGATTCATGATTTACGTAAAAGATTTTGAGATTATTTATTTATGTTTTTTGAGAGATTTTCGTGAGGTTTAATATGGGCTATACTTTTCAAATTTATTGCTTTTAGGTTTGGTAAAATATGCGACGATTTCATTTTATGACTAGTGCACTCGATTTTTAATGCTAGTTGGTTAGTGTTTTATTTTTAAAGGATAAAATATTTTATAAAAATATTTTCATGAGGTTTATGTGTATGGCCGAAAATTGAGTGTTTTTTTTTAAAAAAAATTTCTAGTACCTTTAAAGCAATAAAAAGGGCAGACGTTTCAACTAACAATTGGTAGCCCACTACTTAGTCGACGTAAAGACATTGTGATATATTTGCTAAATGATATGGCCGACTTTGACTACCGTAAGTATTGGGATCCTTCGCTGCAGAGTTGGAGCCACCAATACACTCCAGATATTAGCTAATCTGATTTTATAGACCAACCTTTCGAGCATCAAGAAGATGAGGGATATAATCTTGAAATAATCATAAGTCGATTGAATGATATGGTAAACAAGCGCGTGGCATTGAATGATGAAACTGTTGAGCCTCAGTCTGAAGAAGTTTTGGAAGAAATATCAAACGAAGATGAGCCACCAATGAAGTTGATATATGGACAAGCTCCTCAGACTATCGATTTGAGCTCGTCGATAATATTATCATACATACATTTAGGAGATCCTTGTCTTTTTTCATTGCCAATTTCAACAGATTATGTTCTTCAAGATCCAACGATGATATTCTCATCTCATGCCTATTATTTAGAGTCACGTTTTGTTGAGGAGATGAGCTTACATTGCATACATCAAGCCAAACTTGAGGGCACATGGAATCAAGACCCATATAAGGTGTCATATGACACATACTTTGGGCGTCAGCCGCTCTTTGAATGAGTGCTTTTGAGGGTCAAGCTGACGACTAAAAATCAATCGCCTTTGGGAGATAACCCAAATTTTTTGTTCTTATTATTTTTAATTTCTTTTATTTT
The DNA here is from genome assembly GCF_025594145.1 of Primulina tabacum. Lineage (NCBI taxonomy): Eukaryota > Viridiplantae > Streptophyta > Magnoliopsida > Lamiales > Gesneriaceae > Primulina > Primulina tabacum. The sequence continues at coordinate 35,892,046 of NC_134550.1, read as the reverse complement.
TATTTTTTTTCAAATAGTACAATTTTTGTTACCTTTGTCCAGAAGAGGTCTTCGAACAAGGCGTGATCACGTCTTATAAGAATATCACTTCTACACAAAAAAAAAATTTCCTAAACGCAGTAGATGTTTTCTTACAAGGCGTGATCATGCCCTGTGAGAAAACATCTTCTGATTTCGAAAAAAAAAAAAACAGAATTTACGTTTCTTTTATCTAACCCTGTTTGTTCTAACCCCTTTCACATCTTCTCTCAGCAGCTTCCATCATCGATCCACCATTCCCCCGTCACAGCAATAGAAATCTTTACTCTACGATGCCCAACAAATTTTAGAGGAGTTCTCTAACTTCCCTTTCGTTTTTACTGTCTGCGTTGTGCATTTACTTTTTGTGTCATTGATAACATTGCCACATATAGGTATGGGAGGGGGTATATAGCTTTATTTCTAGTTTCAATTTCTATTTTTTCCAATTCTTTTGCATGTTTATTCGGGAAAAAATTTTTGAAAAGTGAAAAAAAAGGTAGAAAAAAAAGGAAAGAGAGTATGACATAGTGAAGTTGTTAGATCCATAAAGCATCTAGTGTTTATTCGTTATCTCTCTCATTTGAATCTTGAATGCCTCTGATGCGAGTCTATGAAAAAACTGATGTTTTCTTTGTGTGCAATTGATTTTGAATTCTTACTGCTATATTTATGAGTAGTTGCTCTTGATGATGTGTTGAAATGACAAGTATAGGGGGTCTAGCACACATATCGCTTTCTTAGGTGAGCTTTGAGCCTAGGAGAAAACACTATATCATGCTCCATTTTATTTGATTGTGTGTTGGTCATGCATTGTTGATTTTTCTAGAACTTGCATTGTTATACATGTCTTTGTTGACACCTTATGATGGATTAGAGGCATAAACAAAGTCAAGGGCATTAGGTTCAAACCGTTTTCTTTCACATCCTCAGTTCCGTTATTTTGAGCCTACCCTGATTCATTTACCCCTAGTGATCCAAGTTCGAGCCTGAGCCTATTAGTTGGAAAATAACAACGTTGCAAGCAATGATAAATCCTTTTTTTGTTGGTTATCTCTCTATTTGGACCTTGAATTGGATAATCATACAAAATGTTCGCATGTAGCATCGCTTGGAGCCAGAAAATGCAATTGTTGAGATCGAATAATTCATGCTCAAAGTCGTCGTCTCAAAAAATAAATATTTCTTATGCAAAAATGAAAAAAAAATGAAAAGACAAAAAAAATAAAAAAAGGGGAGGGAATGAGAAGGAAAATAAGAGCAACGAAGAAGAAAAAATTGTGCTCTTGAATGTTATAATGAGATTGAAGATGTTATTGTTAGCTGGATGCAGTTTTCTCTGTGGAAAGTGACTATATGTTCTTCAGTTTCATAAACCGTTGTACTTCTTTCTTACCTGACCTCTAGCCACAGTACAACCCATTTACAGCCCTTGTTTGTGCATTTTAATTCATTCATTTGCTGGATGATGTGAAATATTTGCGAGCTTATGGTAAAAATTTTCAATGTTTTGATATGAGAGCTCCTTGATACATATCTAGACACTTACGAGTGAAATGAGTGAATCTTGTGAGGAGTGTTTGGACCCTCTGAATTTTAATTTCTATACATTTTGATGGAAACGATTGTTTATGATGTTGGTATGTCAAATGCTCAATAATCAAAATGTTTTAATGCATGAAAAATTCTAAAAACAAGCAAAGGAAGCAGAAGGAGCATAAAAAAACGAGATAATGAATTAAACTCTTTTATGCTTGAGGACAAGCATGATTTAGGTGTGGGAGATTTGATAGGCTCATAATAGTTTGCATTTTTATTGTCATATCTCTCATTGTTACCACTTTCAACGTGCTTAATTGACTCATTTTTGTGTGATTTTATTGTAGGAGGAAGTTTTCTACTCTTGCGATAAATCTGAGCTAAAAATGGTGATTTTATATCATAATTAAAGTTGACGATATGATCTTAGCGGAAAACTTGAAGCAGAAAAATTCAGAAGTGGTTTTTGGACAAGGCGTGATCACGCCTTGTGACTACTCTTCAGCTGCCTAGTGAGATCAAAGAAGAATACTAGATAGAGTTTTTTTTCAAAAAAAACTCTATATTCGTGTAGGATATTTTCTAAGTATCTTTTAATTTTAGTGATTATGTTATGATTTTTAGATAATTGGGCTTTTATATTTTTAGACCCAATTTCTCTTTTTCCTACACCATTCACGTGATAAACAGGAGGCGGCAAAATAAGATTTTCTCCAATCACCAATCTCGCACACAAGAAGATTGAAAAAGAAAAGAGAAGCCTTCTACAACAAAAACAACTCACGTGGAAGGCAAGAGAGGTTGTGCATATCATATCCTAAGAAATTAGTTTGTACTCTTTTGTTTTAATTTTATTTAATATTCATGGAGATCGTATACAAAACTATGCTTGGCTAATTTTGTAGTTTGATTTAAGGGTAGTTTTTACTGTTTAATTTATGTGAGGTTTTTGTGCTTAGATTTAATATTTTTGTTCGTCCAAGTATTTGTCGATTTATGATTTAATTACATGAATATTGTATATTGATTAATATGACAATTTAATGCGATATATAATTTTATATTGTTATCCACGGATTCAGTGATCCGTAATTCTCACGAATGATTGGTACATGAGTAGCGATAGATTAGGTGTGTTGTGCTATCATAGCATATTTAACTAAATAAATCAACTAAACTCGATCTATCAATTGCAACTATCTCTGTTGTTAGATTTTAGGATTAGCTGCTTTCACAAAACGAAAATGCTATTTTTAATTTATATGGAAGAATATTGTGCCCAGTTAATTATTTATAAGTTTTGACGGGATGGTGGGTTCTTCTAAGGTTAATTGCTTGGAACAACTTGAATAAATTATTTGTTAGCCGATGAACAATGAAATAATTAAATAGTAGAACTCCCTTGAATCAGATCTTTCTCATATTAAATTCTTCACTTAATTCTAGTTGGTTAATTGTCAACTAAATTTATTGTTTTCTTTTCTTGGATAAATTTAGTTGAGTGTTTTATTAAATTCATATCCCAAAATCCTCCTTGTATTTACATTTTACTCGAAAGAAATCATCCTCCGTTCCCTATGGATTCGACCCTACTCACCATTACACTAATTTTATCTAGAGAGTAGGAATTTAAATTTGGTGGGTCAATGACAGCACACCAATGGTGCCTCCAATCATGTGAAGGACTGAAAAAAATATTTCTTCTTTATTTAGCTCCCAAGGAATTGACTTGTTCCACTGATTGGTACCATACTTTCACCAAATCTAAGCTTTTCAAGGGTTATAAGAAAGATAAGAAATATTTTCGCATAATAAGAGTATTAGGAGATCGATGCTTTAGTATTCCCCAACTCTTATCTGAAGATCTCTTGTGCCATGCGGCGTTGAGTCCCTCAAAAATTAAGCTGCATGAGGACGCCGGTGGATATTCTCACCTTTTCACACTTCTTGTTTCTCTTTTGCTTATTGTGCCCTTTGATAATATTCTCATTTGGTTCATTGATTTTATTGGCAGGCACCAAAGACATGAACGCCGTAATGCTCCGGGAGGCTGCGAAGAAGAAGGCCGGGGGCTCATCCTCAGTACCCCAGAAGTTAGTTTCCCCAGCAATCAAGACAAGGATGAAGGGAAATTGTTCTGGCACTGCGAATAAACCTGCTGGCTCGCCTACCGCTGCAAAGAAGAAGAAGGCAGGCTCATCCTCCTCCACCCAGAAGCGAGCCTCCTCCCCGCCTACTCAGGCTGAATCTCCTCCACTATTTGGCAAAGAGAAGACGTCTACTGATCCCGTCCCAGTAGTCCAATAGGCAGGGAAGTGCAAGATCTCAGAGATCTCAGTCACATCCACCTTGTCCCCAGAAGTGTCTGCATTAGACGATGAGCATCCTTCTGGGCCAACGATACATTCTTCGTACACCCCGGAGTCGGCTATCGTACGCCGAGGTCCTATTCACATAGCTCAGAAGCAGTTGTTTCAATTCCCCTTCTCCGCAGGGGTTCATTGGGATGGTTTGATTTATCACGCCGGACGTGCAGCAGTCTTACTGAGGTATATTTTTCCTTTCAACTTTAACTTGATATTCAATATATGATCGATATTTCTCTTGTTCTCCTACTTTTTTCTTCTTGATTCAGGGTCTCCTGTATCTCGGGAAGTTAGTTGAGCACGCCGACCTTATCAGGTCTAGTGCCTACCATGATTTACGTGAAGGTAAGGTTCTTCGCGACCAACTCCAGGCGACCATAGCCGAGGCGAAAGTGACACATGTTATGGAGCTTTCCGAGTCCCAAGCTCAATGCGGCGAGCTTCTGAAGGAGAAACAGGAGCTTCAACGACTGACAGAAGATCAAGCGAAAGAGATCCAGAAGCTGAACGAAGAGTTAAATAATTCCCTAGCTGACACGGTACAAGTCCGCAGGGACCTTAAAGACGCCATGGTGCAACATGCAGCAGAAGCCTCCTCATTCAAGGAAGAATTCCTCAAGTTTGAGGAATTCAATGAGATCTATGGTCATAAAGCTTACCATTACTTGGAGGTGGGTTTCGAGGGTTCAGTTGACATTTTCAGGGCTGATGATTACCATCCGCCAGGCGCTCCCACGGAATTCATCGACATCAAGGATTTCATAGCGAGTCTCCCTCCTGATTCTTCGACCGCACCGCACTCCTTTATTTATGTTATTTTCTCATTTACGCATACGACGTATGCCTTGGGGCCATATTTTTATCACTCATTGTATTGCTTTACTTTCCGCACTATTATGCGACTATGGATTTTACGATGCTTATATTTGGTCATCTTCTTTTGCGCACCTTTGGTATGTATGAAACTCGCTTTATGCAGCATTGAGTATTTTACATTTGAATTTACTGCTTCTTTTGGGTTTATCTCTGATATTCTTAAGCCATTAAGGCAAATAAAATCTGCAAAGTGCGAACTTGCCGAAGCTCTTCCTCTCTACAACACTTAACTTATCAAATAAGATATGACTTTTGTTTCACCTCTCCTTCTTTTCTACTATGCACATCCTAAGTAGATAATACATGATTTTCGATCTCTCCACCACTTCTCCGCTATTAGCTGCAGCCCCGATAATAAAAACTCTACTTCATCACCCCACGACTCTCGACAAGAAGGCTATAAGAACTTCACCTCTTTACTCCTAACTCCTCTCCTAGGCGAAGCCTTATCATGAAAATAAAAATTCCTTCACTCCATCCAGCTCCTCCACTAGGCGATACCTTAGTATTAAAAATTTAATTTTTCTCCTGCACTTCGCTTCTCTACTAGGCGACGTCTTAGTAGGAAAATTTAATTTTTCTCTTTCATTATACTCCTCTACTAGGCGACGTCTTAGTAGGAAAATTTATTTTTCTCCTGCATTCTGCTCCTCTACCAGGCGATGCCTTAGTAGAAAAGTTTAATTTTTCTCCTACACTCTGCTCCTCTACCGGACGATGCCTTAGTAGGAAAATTAATTTTTCTCCTGCACTCTGCTCCTCTACGAGGCGAGGCATTAGTAGAAAATTTAATTTTTCTCCTTCACTCTGCTCCTCTACTAGGCGATTCTTTAGTAGGAAAATTTAAATTTTCTCCTTTACTTTGCTCCTCTACTAGGTGATGGCTTAGTAGGAAAATTTAATTTTTTTCCTTCGCTCTGCTCCTCTACTAGACGACGTCTTAGTAGAAAAATTTAATTTTTCTCCTTCACACTACTTCTCTACCAGGCGAGGCCTTAGTAGCAAAATTTAATTTTTCTCTTTCACTCTGCTTTTCTACTAGGCGAGGCCTTAGTAGGAAAATTTAATTTTTCTCATTCACTATGCTCCTCTACTAGGCGACGTTTTAGTAGGAAAATCTAATTTTTCTCCTTCACTCTGCTCCCCTACTAGGCGACGTCTTAGTAGGAATATTTAATTTTTCTCCTGCACTATGCTCCTTTACTAGGCCACGTCTTAGTAGAAAAATTAAATTATAATTCATATCACCCTCATAATACAAAAACATTTATGAATTTAAAAGAAGAACTTGATTTTTTTGAATTCCAACTGATTACATAGGAAAATTCAAAGATGAAATACATCAATGATAAAATGAAGAATGATATTTTCTAAGGTGGTAAGCATTCCAGGGCCTCTTCAAAGCCTTGTCTTGCGCATTCTCCAAGTAGTAGGCTCCAGAATTAAGATTTTCGATCACTTTGAAGGGACCCTCCCAGTTTGGGTCTAACTTTCCTCTTTGCTCTTCCTGCACCTTCCTCAGGACCAAGTCGCTTACCTGAAAGTTTCTCTGAATGACCCTCTAATTATAAGATTGTGCAATGCGATTCTTATAAGCTTCCATGCGAATGGCTGCAGCCTCTCTCTTCTCTTCCAATAGATCAAGGTCAGTGGCCGGTCTCATATCATTATCTTCATCATAAAACAACACCCTCACCGATTCCAATCCAATCTCAGCTGGGAGAACCGCTTCATTATCATAGACTAAACTGAAAGGAGTTTCTTTGGTTCCTTCTCTCGGAGTGGTTCGGTATACCCATAAGACACTTGGTAGTTTATCCACCCAATTGCCCTTAGCCTTGCCAAGTCGAACTTTTAGACCCTGCACTAGCATCCGATTAGTCACCTCCACTTGCCTATTACTCTTTGGGTAAGCTACAGAGGTAAAAACTTGTTGGATCTTCATCTCTTTACACCAGGCTTGGATCTTAGCTCCTTGGAACTGTCTTCCATTATCGGATATCAGTTTCCTAGGAACCCCATATCTGCACACTATACTCTTCCACAAGAATTTCAAGATATCATTCTCGGTGATCCTAGCCAAGGGCTCTGCTTCTACCATTTCGAAAAATAGTCCACGACTACCAACATAAACTTCTTCTGAGTGGGAGCTATAGGGAAAAGCCCCACAATATCAATCCCCCATTGGTCAAAAGGACTGGCAGCTGTGATAGTCTTCATCAGCACGGCTGGCTGGTGATGCAAACGAGCGTGACGTTGGCAACTATCACAGGATATCACCAGTTCTTGGGCATCATGCAGCACTGAGAGCCAACAAGAACCGGTGAGCATCACCTTCCTAGCCAACACATGAGCCCCCAAATTATTTCAACGACATCTCTTGTGAACTTCTCGGAGTACATAATCAGCCTCTTGACAACTCAAGCATCGAAGCAGTGGCCCTAAAAAAGAAATTCGATACAACACTTCTCCTACTATCATATAGCGCGAACACTTTATCTTCAACTTACGAGCCTCCCTAAGGTCATTAAGGAGCTTTCTCTCCTTCAGGTAACCAGTTATGACAGTCGTCCTCCAATATTCTTCTTCATGTTCCACTGTAGGCGAACTCGTGTGAGGTGTGAGTTCGACTTGGAATACCACATCCCTAGTCTTTCAACTTCCCATTGTTCCAACCATTTTGGCTAGAGTGTCTGCCATCTCATTTCCTTTCCTGGGAATCTGTTCAAACGAGACCTCGGTGAATTTCTCTCGAACTCTGTCCACCTCTTGAGCATACTCAATAAGTTTCTCATCTTTCACATCATCTATTCATTTCATCCATTGTGCTACCAACTGTGAGTCAGAAAAAATAAGTACTCGGGTAGCTCCCACATTTCCGTATGCTCGAAGCCCTGCCAACACAGCCTCATACTCTGCCTCATTGTTGGACGCTCGAAAGTCCAATCTTACGGCTAGCTTCACCTCCTCTCCAGCTGGCGAAATCAGTACTACTCCCACCCCACTTCCATCTTCGATGAGGAAAAATTTACATACACCTTTTAAGGGTCCTCATTCTCCTGATGCGCTGCCTCAGCCAAAAAATCGGCTAAGGCTTGCGCTTTGATAGCTGTTCTTAGTTCATATTGGATGTCAGACTCTCCCAGCTCAGCAGTCCACTTAACCAAATGGCCAGACATATCAGAATGAGTTAAAATCCTAACCAATGGACTGTTGGTGAGCACCACAATTGGATAAGATAGGAAGTAGGGTCTCAAACGTCTCGCTGTCATCACTAATGCCAAAGACAACTTTTACAACCCTGAGTATCTTATCTCCGCCCCTTTGAGTGCATGTAAAACATAATAGACCGGATGTTGAGTTGATCCCTCTATCTTTACAAGAACGGAACTCACAGCTCCCTCAGTGGCAGATAAATATACCCACAAAGGCTCATCTGCTGCCGGTTTGTCCAGGACAAGGAGCTCAGCAAGGTACTTCTTGAATTCTACAAAAGCTTTCTCGCAATCCGGACCTCATTCAAATTATTTTGCCTTACGTAAAGTCAGGAAGAACGGTAAGCTTCGCTGGCCGGATCTCGAGATAAACTTCGCCAGCGCAACAATCCTACCCGTTAATTTTTGTACATCATTGGGTACTCGAGGAGCAACCATGTCTTGAATAACTCGAACCTTTTCAAGGTTAGCCTCAATCCCCCTCTCTGTTACCATGTAACCCAAAAAACTTCCACCTCTCACCCGATAGATACACTTCTTAGGGTTCAACTTTAGCCCATAGGACCTGATTTAGTGGAGAACCTGAGGGTGGAAAAGGTCTCCACTAAATCAGGTATGAGCTGGGTTGAGTCCCTTGACTTAACAATGATGTCGTCCACATACACTTCAACATTCCTTCCCACTTGCCTAGAAAATACTTTATCCATCAACCGCTGATACGTGGCTCCGAAATTTTTGAGTCCGAAGGGCATGACCACGTAACAAAAAGTTCCTTCTGAGGTGATGAAACTCACTTTATCTTGGTCGTCCACCGTCAAGAGGATTTGGTGGTACCTTTGATAGGCATCCAACATGCACAGATATTGGTGCCCAGCTGTAGAGTCCACCAACTGATCTATTCGGGGCAAAGGATAACAATCTTTAGGGCACGCCTTATTGAGATCTCTGAAGTCCATGCACATTCTCCACTTCCCTGAACTCTTTGGGACTAGGACGACATTCGACAGCCAGATAGGAAATTGAACTTATCGAATGTGCCCAGCCTCAAGCAACTCTCCCACTTCTTTTCTTATGACTTTATTTTTCTCAGACCCGAAATTTCTTTTGTTCTGTTTTATTTGACGAGCATTCGGCAAGATGTTCAACCGATGCTCTGCCACATCAGGGGTCGTTCCTGTGAGCTCTTGGGCTGACCAAGCGAAAACACTAAGATTAGCTTGTAAACAAGTAATGAGTTCTTCCCTGACCCTTGGGTCAAGGTCAGGGGCTATTCTGAGCGTCTTCTTTTTCTATGACTTCCGGCTCTTCATCCATTACCTCCTGAACCTCATTCCTTGCCACTGGCAACCCGCTTCTTGCCCTTCTAATCATATTTACCTTCACGTGTGCTCTCTTTTCTTCTTCCTTCACCATTCCCTCATAACACCGACGCGCAACTTTCTGGTCTTCGCACAAGACTCCAACCCCTTTTCCCATAGGGAACTTCAGCTTCTGATGATATGTAGAAGCTACTGATCTGAAATATTTTAGTGCTGGCCGTCCCAGAATTCCATTGTAGGCTGACGGGGTGTCCACCACGGTAAATTTTATCATCTTCGTTACCCGTCGAGGCTCATATCCCAAAGATAAAGGAAGGACAATCTGACTCAACGGTGGAATGGCATGTCCCGCAAACACATACAGAGGGGTATAGATTGGCTCGAACTCAAATCCTTCCACCTTCATCTGATCCAGAGTGCTCTTGAACAGGATATTCATGGAACTTCCATTATCAATAAAGATCCGCGCCACATCGTAATTGGCAACAGTGGCCGTCACCACCAAGGCATCGTTATGTGGAGCCACAACGCCTCGGAGGTCTTCCGGCCCAAAGTTGATGACAGGATCTTGGGGTAAGTCCGCACACCTAGATATCTCAAAGTTCTCCAACCTTCTCCCATATGCTTTCCGAGTTCGCCTGGAGTCCCCGTCAATAGCACCCCCTGAGATCATATGAATAATTCCTCTCGTAGGGTGGTTGTCCTCATTCCTTCCCCTCCTCGGTTCGACGGGCTTCTGAGGGACATCTTGATCTTGACCTTCCTTTCTCTGCTCCTCGACCCTCTGATTTATCCAGGGAGGGCCTCGACCTCGCCTAGAGGACGGACGAGATCCCGATTCCCTCCCGGATGAGGATCCTTCTTGGCTACCCAGCAGCGGAAACCTAACACTGGTTTCTACCCTCTGCGACTTATCACCCCTATCCCCTGATTCACTCACCTCCATTACTTTATCACGATTCCTATTAAGAGGAACATGTGATGAGAATTGTCCTCTAACTCTAGTTATGTCATCCTCCCTTTCACCTGCACCCCTCTTCCTTCCTCCTCGCTCCACTCCCTCAGGTCTTCCCCCACAGGCCGCGGCTCCATACTCTTGTGCCGCTGGGCATCCTATAGATTTACATATTTTTCCACCCGAGCTAACAAATCATCATAGCTCGACGGAGGTTTCTTGATCAGCGATTTGAAAAATTCTCCTCCCCTCAGTCTTTGGGTAAAGACCTTTATCATGATATCAGCGGTAGCCGCTGGTATTTCCTGCGCTGCATTGTTGAAACGGCGGACAAATTCTCGCAAAGTTTCAGCTTATTGCTGTTTAATCACAAACAGGCTCAAATAATTTTCCTGATGCCTTTTGATGCTAGCAAATCGGTGCAAGAAAGGCGTAGAAAAATCTTCGAAAGACTGTATGGAGTTAGGTTACAGGGTATTAAACCATTGATGGGCTGACCTAACCAGCATGCCCAGAAACACCCTGCACCTAACTCCATCTGAATATTGATGCAATAGGGCCGCATTCTCAAATCTCCCCAAGTGTTCTTCAAGGTCAGTATGTCCGTCATATTCTTTCAAGTTCGACTGTCGAAAATTTGGAGGAAGCCCTTCTTCCAAAATGGCACGTGAAAAAGTACTTACCCTCTTGGGTGCCGGCGCTCTGCTTTCCAACTGCTGCCTCAACATCCGTATTTCCTTCCACATCTGTCCCATCTCTTTATTCCCCTCGATCGGGAGGGTTTGTGTCTCTTCAACCCTGCTCTGGTGGCCTTCAGTACTTTCCTCTCGTTCCTGACGAGTGGTCTGTTCCTCTGCAAACATAGATTCTTGGTTTCTCTTCATGGCATCATCCACTGTCCGGGTAAATTAGCCCAACTGTTCCAGGGTCAAGCTCCTCACATTCTCATTGGGACGGGGTTGTTCGATCCTTGTCTCGTGACGGGGCTGCTCAGCTCTTGTCTCCTGACGAGGTTGTTCCTGCCTCGTCTCAACACGTGGTTGCTCCTGCCTCGTCTCAACATGAGATTTTTCGGGTCCCATCTGAGAACGCGACGATGCTGAGTTAACTCTTCTGCCTACCATCTCTACATTTCCACTCAGAGTGTTCCCACAGATGGCGCCAAGTGATACTCACTGAAAATTTAGGGTCCGATTCCAGCAAGTATCACTAATTCAGATGCATGTTTCGAATTTGTCCTGAGCCTGAAATCACGAATAAGACCGTTAGAAGGGATCCAAGAGGGCGTCCTAGCGTAGCCCCTCTGACGCTCAAGTCAGAGACTGAGGATGTAAGTGGGGAGCAGATAAGGGTGCTGCTAAAAAATAATATAGTGAATGAATAAATCGTACGCTCAAACCTGATATTTATAGGAGAATACATGGGCCTTTCATAGGCTCTCCACCAGGGTTAGGGATGGGCCAGGAGTTTGGGCCTGATTTTGATGGGCCCATCCATGGGATATCAGTACCTAAACGAAATATTTTTCGGGAGTGTTATTGGGCTTGTTGGGTTTGTTTTATTGCTTAATGAGCTCAAAACCCTTTTTATCCCTTAATTTTTATGTTAGGGCCCATTAGGGATGTAATCGAGTCGAGTCTAGCCGAACTCTTGAATGTTTGAGCTTGGCTTGTTTATAATCGAGCTCGAGCTTTATTTAACAAATATATTCATGGCTCACGAGCTTATTCAAGCTTTTATCGAACCTAAACGAGCTCAATAAATATGAATTGTACATTTAAATATTCATTAAATTCATTAAAAGATAAATTATACATTTAGAAAAAAATATAATATTGTTATTAAAATTTGTCAATTTATTATAATAAATAAATTTAATATATTTTTCTATATACTACATAATTAATGTGTTAATTCAATAAATTAAATATCAAAATTATTATTTTTCATCTAAGATATTACTTATGAATTTACTAACGAACATGTTAACAACCTAACGAGCCGAATATTGTAGAGCTTGAACTTTGTTCGTTTATCTTAACGAGCCTCATTAAACGAGCTCAATCGAGCTTTAATCGAATCGAGCTTCAAATAGCTCACAAACGGTTTGGTTCATTTACATCCCTAGGGCCCATTAGTGTTTAATCAAACTATTTAATTACCCTTGTTAGCAAACCCTAAACCTATTCCACTCATACCAGCCGCCCACTCCACCTATCAGCAACCTCTCCCGCATAAATTGCAGCAGAAAACATCAGTGACCTTCGGCCCTTCAATTTTTCAAATAAAAATTCCTCCTCGCTTCTCCGGTTCTCATCCCACACGTAGTTCTTCAAGCTTTTGGTCATATAAACGCTAAGGCATTCCATGTATCTCCTTTATTATCATTTACGCCATTTGTATATGCTGTTGTCTATGTTTTTGCATGAAATTTTGTTGGTCCCTGTTGTAGCTTCGTTTTTGCAAAGGTTTTGACATGTATATGCGTATATCTTGTGTGCAACTCACGTCTTCATGTATTTGTGAAAGGTGCTGCTGATTTTTATGATTGTTAAAGGGCGTGTATGCTGAGAATTAAGGTGACATGATGCTGAAGTCTAAGGGATGCACGGTTTAGTTAAAGGACGAAATGATGCACGTCTAGATTTTCGAATGGTTTTGGTGAAGGGTATGGCAGGCTCAATTGAGGGAAGGCTGAACCAGGCCAAGGTGAAATCCTGGAGGGTCCAACCAAGGTCTAGGGGAGGTCCATACTCAGCTGGTCTCGAGGAGAAGAGAGGTCCCTAGGCTAGAAGTCGATCTTGCTTCGAAGGAGGGTTGGGGGTGCGTTTGCTTGAGGTTTTGAGTGGTGCGCTTGCTTGGGGTTGAGGGCTTGGCTTTGTTCGGTCCAGGAGGGTTCTAAGAGGGCTACAAAGGGCTGGTCCAAGGCTGGTCCTCGAGGGTTAGGTCTAGGGTCGGCAAAACGAAGAGTTGGTGCGAATAGGATTTGAGGAGTACAAGTGTCGATTTTTCAAGCAGCTTGTAGGGGAGTTTCGATGGGTTTAGTGGACTGCTCTAGATGGTTTAAGGGCTGTTAAGATGTGTATAAGGTGTGCTAAAAAGTTGGGAGAAATTTGGTTAAGTTTCAGGTTAAAACCGGGACCCCGGTCAAAGTTTAAAAACGAATCGTTTAAGTTTCGAAACGGGCTCGAGTTTACGTCTAAGATATTCTTATAAATATGTCTTGAGTTTACGTCTAATAAATGCTTATAAAAATGTTTTGGTATGTTTTAAGGAGTTTGGAAGCTTCGGGTAGAAATTTAGAGGTCCAGAGGTAAAATGGTCATTTTGGGTTTCCTGGGGCAAAATGGTCATTTTGCACTCGAGTCGATATTTTATTCCTGGCAGCACCCCGAGCACAAATTTATCCTGTTTTTAAATGTTTATGTACCATGTATATGAATTTTTATGAAATTATGAAAAAAGGTTACATGCTTGATATTAAGAAAAATTACGTATATGGATGATTTTGATAAGTGATGATAATGACGATGTTTTTGAAGGATGGAAGTTGGTTGTGACGGACGATAATACACATTGGGTAGTGCGCATAAACTCTGACATTCAACAGACCAAAAAGATGTTATGCGAGATCTTATCCCATCATCAGCTGGGCATTATTATTTGGGAATTATCAAAGGCTTCATCAATTGTTTTTTGATAAGCTTGGCTTCTTTTCGGCGACCTTTTTGTATCAACTTTTCTTCTAACAATGATATTTTGCCTTCAAATAGTAAATTAACAGTTTTTCTTAGGCAGTCGGTAGAACTCTGATTATTAGTTTAGCTTAGGAAACATATACACATGAATAATCATTTTTCTTCTTGAATTTAGTTTGACTAGGATTTGTAATTATCTATTGGTTCATCAGCCTTGTATCACCAAAACGTAAATGTTTTAAAAATTTCTCCTTTCTTGGTGTTTGACAAAATTTAAGCACTTTTGGTATAAATATTGAAATCATTTGATAGATTGAAAGAATTTACACATTCTTCAAAAAAAAATGTGAATCTGAATAAATAAGGTATAAAATTGTTCTAGGCACTGCAACATCTCTATCTCTTATGATGATATCTAAGTCTAGAGTATGAATATTTGCCACTAAAATTAGTTGGCTTCTTTGATTGATCAATTGGCTCTCTCTTGTGAGCTTAACCACTGGAGGATTCAATTTTCCTCTGGCTTACACAACTTCTTTCTTTTGTCAACTCCAGAAGGTGCTTTTAGGTAGGACACTTTTGTGTCTAACTGAATACTAACTCTATAAATCTTCTCAATAAAGTTTGTTGAACTTCCTCAATCTCGGTGCAAATATGAAAGTCATTCATCTGAATCTGTCCACCAAGATGAGCAGCAGTATCTTCCTGATCCTTCTTTATCGAGTTTATCTTCATAAAGAAGTCAAACATGTTTTTGGCTATGTCATAGAACTTCTTGAGAATTTTATCCTTGAAGATAATCAAGTTTTCTTCAGTATTCAGACGTTCTCACCTCAGAATAATAAGAGTTAAAGAATTTGAGATAAACTGGAATGAATTCTTTCCAGTGTATATTCATCAGTTGATCAAGATTAGGAGATGAGAGCTTGATGCTGGGTAATTCCCTAGTGACAACAAGAGTTAGATTAAGAGCCTGACTGCTTGAAGGACCAGCCTGCTCAATCATTATTACTCTTGGGTTAGCTCGACTCACGTGCTCTTCCATTGAAACTTCAAGCGTAGCCTAGAAGATCTAATAAACATCTTGTTCTTGTGGCTCTGCCTAATTGATTGGCTCTGCCACAAACACTTCTTCAACATTGTTAGGATCAGTCAATGAGATGACGTATTTAGAATGGGTGTTTGAATAAATACTCTGGTTTATGAAATTTTTTCAGATATGAATTAGGTCTCTAAGGAACTGATTTTTAAATATTGTGTGTCAATATCTATCAGTTAACTGATAGTAGTAGTGCATAAATAAACTGAAGGATAGATTAAATATTGTTTTAATGAGGTATCGATAACATAATGAATAAAATGATTGACACAAAATGTTTTATGGATGTTCGGAGACTTCAACTGCTCCTACGTCATCCATTCTATCTCAAAGATAAAAATTCACTAAAAGACTTGATTGATTAAAAAGAATTGTAATAACCCACTTCACTTGGACTTGCACACTGCTAAACCAAAGCTCTTAGCATTTTTTTTACTTATCAATAATAACAGATTTGATCTAATAAGTATCATGAATTCAACGAATAAATCAATGAAGTAAGAGATAAATTGTACGATTTTTAAACTAAATAAACTTGAGAATTAATCGCAACTGACTGATAGTTGTTCGTGGATGGTTCGTTCACTTTTTATTATCCTTCTTCAATTGAATTCATAATCTATATATAGTCTTTGATTCCAACGATCACATTGAATGCATTTAATGATTATTATACGTAGAATCGTCTTTTAGTCCATGCAGATGAATTTTTCTGACAGAGGTACGATGTATCAGACTATTCTGCTTCATCTGTTCTACTATGGTACAGACTGTCATTTTGTCTACTGAGATTCAAATTGCAACTAATGACATGACTAACTGATCAGGAGTAAAACTAGTCGCCTGATCAGTGTCAACTGATGAGTTTAGCTGGACTACATCAGTTTTAACTGATGTCTTCTCAGTTTGGACATTTCAATTCCGTTGGGTCATTTCAGCTCATTTTTGCGAAGTCTTTAGTTCTGATTTTCAATCTATTTAATGAACTTTGAATAATCAGTTTTACGACTTATTTATGCTTATAAAAACTTTAGTATATTTACTTCAGTTCTTAATCCATTTCAGTCCGATAAGACTTTTTAGTCTTCGATAACAGTTATGAACTTTCAGTTGCATCAGTTTAGCAAAGTTCTTCAGTTTTTTTACTGATTTGTTTGTCAAACTCTGAAACTCATAAATTCCAACAATTCCTCATTTTTTGTGTTTGACAAAACTTAGATATCTGAATTCGTATACTCTTTATATTAACTGATTGACTGAAACTGATTGTAAATAAAATAGTTCTTCAGAAATGTACACATCCGTACAAAAAATGAGAGAGAACTTTTTATTAAGTTTGAAAGAGGTAAGTACAACTTCCTATAGACATTCTAAAAAAAAAAGTTACACGATTTATACGGACGCTCCTCAGACGGTATAACTGATGTAGGACACTTGATCATTTCTTTGCTTTCTTGTCAGCTGGTCCTTTATCTATTGAACTGTTTGTTTCACTGCACTTCTTAGATGTCTCTGATGCCTTCTTTTGTTTTTTCCTCTTTTTGTCAACACCCGCTACTCTAGAGAAGATAAGGAATTCTGAACTAATCTGTGCAGATACTTCAACCAGCTAATCTTGTAAAATATCAATCTTATTAGACAGGCTTTGAGTGCACAAAATCAATTCTATTGCTGAGTAGTTCATGGGAGGAGAGCAATGTAGGAGTTGTAACTGTTTCTCTGTTCATTTTTCTCAATTGACGAAAATAACGCAGAAACATTGTTGGATAGCTTCTTTAAGTCTTTCATTGTATTGTCCTTGAGAGTATTCAGACTTAAAGAGTGTAGTAGTTGAGTTGACTTGACCTGAGATATGTTTGAACAAAGATATGTTAGATTTGACTATAGTATCCAACATCACATCGGTTGGAAGTGGTAGTTCAGGGGAGAAATTTTCAGTTGTAGCCTTTGCTTTTCCTTTCCTTTTCCAACCGAATTCCACCACTTCTAGCTGAACAGGACCAGTATCTTCATCAATATATTCTGCTACCTCATTGATTGTATCTTCTTGTATAGAAAAACTCTGAGGCTGATCCTGATGATCAGTTGAAGCCCTTGGTGTCTCGGCAGTCTTCTTTACAGAGATCAGTTTGTAAGAGGCTTCTGAGATAAAGAAAGTCTCAGGAACCACCAAGCTAGTGGAGATAAGTACTAGTAAAATTGATAGTTCCTGGACTGTTGGCTTTGCCTTAGCGTCAGTAAGTTGTTCAATTCCCAACTGAACTTCTACAGTTCGTACCTCAGCTTCAGTTTTTCGGGAATTTTCTTCATCTGCCACTGGTACAACAACAACTTCATCAGCTTGGGCTTCCTTGTACACCTGCTGAATTTCTTTAGCAATTGATAGCAGTAGCTCATCCATGTTAGCTAAAGATAGATCTTCATCAGTGTATGTTGTGATCTGTGCTGCTTGATCAAAAACTAGAAGAACTATAGGTGCAATGGAGGAGAAAGGTTGAGCTTCTTTAGAAATAAGGTGATGAATTGACTCTTGAACCTTTTCAGCAACTAGTTCAGTTAGGAAGCTTCAGTTTGCTTGAACTCCTCAACTAGTGTTAAACTGTTGGTCTCCACTAGAATATGCAATTGCTGTCCCATCTCCCAATTTTTCATTTTCAGTTAGAGAGTAATGAGATCAGATTCCAGTTGTCTGAAGACTACCTGGTTGGCATATGCAGTTGGACCAGTTGAATCATAATTCGCCTTCAGTTCCACAGTCACTTCAGTTATTTGCTTGATTCTTATCAGATCAAAGAAGTAAGCTCTTCTTTCCATTGTGTGGGCTAGAGTAGTGGCTTTGACTGCTTTCATAACTGCTAACTCAAGTGAGATGAAACACTTTAGAACTGATTTCTTATTGAACTTCTTGGCAAGTATTAATGTCTTAAACTGTACCCATTCGTCAAACTGTTCAATCTCCAGCTCAGCATAATCATTGATTTCCTCTTTTATAATATGAATCTGCATCTGAATGGAATTATGCGGCCGTGGCTCTTCAATCCTCTTAGACTTGCCCATTGGATTAGTTAGTTCATGTTGTAGATTTATTCCAGAACCAGTGGTGTCCACCATTTCTCTGATTAGCACTTCTTTTGGCCGTTCCTGAGATAGAATGGTCAGAAAGATACCTGTGTTAAATGGAGCTGGAATCCCACTCATTTTCAATGTCTCCCCAGATTCAATTACTATATTTTGATGATATTCAGTTTTGCTCTTGGACCGGAGTTCAGTATCTGGTCGGACTGATTGCATTGAAACCGCAGGGTGTGGTACCTCAGCTCCAGATGAAATTTTTCTGAGCTCAGGTAGAGATCCAGATGGCTTGGTCTTCTGAGACCTTAGTTTCTTTATCAATTGGGGAGAGGGAGTCTTCTCCGAGTCACTGTTTGTCAGAACTAGTTTTCTATTTGGCTTTGGAGGTGCAACTGCTTTGGACTTAACACATTTCTTTGTTTTAACATCTGCCTCCTCGACTATACTCTTCTTAGAATGAACATTCTGGGCATTATAGAGCTTGAATTTCGTGAATTTTTAGGTTTATTCCAGAGAGAGACCAAAGTCCTCAATCATCCTGCTCAGTTGAAGTGCAAATCCCTCTGATTGCTTTGTTGATTGCAACATATTATTCAGAATCATGAACAAAATGGATGACCAGTTCATCTTGATGCCTTTCACAATTGCAGTCATTAAATGAAATTTTTCAAGAGTGGGGGTTGTAAAAGAACAAGCTTGTCCAGGATGTCCTTGGCAACAATGTCCTCTAGCAGCTGAAATTCTGGCTTTAGTTTCGTTTTGGCCTCAGAAACCATGACCATCTTCCCACTAGCTAATAGCAAGGTCTGCATTTATTCAGTAACTACAACAACTACTTCAGAGAAGCTTGAGAGGCCTTCAACTGGGAGATTAAATAGGTTTCTGAAAAATTCTTCATCAACAACCATAGATTGATTTTTGACCTGCATCTATATCTTTTCGTCACCCGTTATCGAGCTGAATTCATATACAGACAAGAGTTTGGATGAATAAATTTCTTGAGTAGCCAGCCCAAGAAATGACGAAGTCCAGATTCTTCAATCTTCTGAAATATCTCCTTGACTGCTTCATCCTAATCAATGAAGATGGAGTCGAAATCAATAGCAATATCATTCAATAAAAAAGCGGGAGTTTGGCTGCCATTTCAATCTTTAATTCTCTATGATGAAGGAAAAATAAAGTGCAAGTAATTTGCTTGAAAGATTTGAGAGTTATGGATTTTTAGAAACTGTAAAGTGAAATATGAGAAAGGATGTTTCTAAATATGTTTTGTGACTTTTCAAATTTAAGACACGTGTCAATTCGTGAGTAGTTCAACCATAATTGTTGGTCATTCAAGTGTTTTTCATTTATTTGAGAAACTGAAATCAGGCAATTATGCAAAAACAAGATTTAAATTTAACATTAAATTAAAAAATCTCAATCAGTCACAATTCATTACAGAGCTGAATCGAATTAAAGTTATTCAAACTTATTTGATAAGATCAGTTGATTCAGGTACTGACTAATCAATTTGAAACTGACTCAGTCTAGTTCATGAACAATCGACGTCTGTATTATCAGTTAAATCACTAAAATTCAACGTACCCCTAAATTATGCATTAAGATAAATCAATATGCTCTAAAATATTTCGAAAGTAAGAAAACTTAGTCTCGAGTAAAGGTGAAGATGTCTGTTGCTTGCTATTCAGTTGATATGTATTCCAGTCTAATGTCCTTTTTTAGAGTATAATCTCTGTTGAAGTGATGTCTTACATCAATATGCTAGGTTCTAGAATGAAGAACTGGATTTTATGTAATCGCAATTGAGCTGGTTTTATGACAGAAGATTGCTGATTCTTCAGCAATAACTCCATAGTCTTTCAGTTGTTGTTAAATCATGAGCAGTTGAGCACAACAACTTCCACCAGTTAGATATTCAGTTTCAGTTGTGGAAGTAGCAATGGATGTGTGATTCTTGCTGAACCATGATATCAATCTGTCACCTAGAAACTGACATGATTCACTTGTACTTTTTCGATCTAGCTTAAATCATGCATAATCTGTATCTGAATATCCAACTAAATTGAAAGAAGAATCTTTAGCATACCATAAGCACACATTTTGAAACGTCCACTACTCATTTTTCTTTAAAATGTACTAGAATATTTTTTAAAAAAAGCTTCAGCCAAACATATGCTTGCAAACACACACAAACATATATATAAATTTTGAGCCATTTAAAAATAACTCACCAATTAATTATTTAAAAATCCAAAAAATGCAATTCAAAATATGAAATCGTAAATCGTCAACCATACCTAAAACTAATATTTTTCTTTCAAAAAAGCATAAACTCTTTAAATCCTCTCAAAACCACTCAAAGCATCATAGGTCATAAAACCTTTAAAGTAACTTAAATCATAAACGTAATTTTGCAGAAAACTAGCGACGGTTCTCGAGTTGTGTGCACCATAAGTCCAACTAGTTCAACCATCAAGTCCTCCATCAAAATCATGCTCACCTGCATCGATCAGATCTAGTAAGTCTGTTGACTCAGCAAACCTTAACCATGATAGCAAGTAATACATATACATCCACATGTAACAGTGAAAATACTTTTAATAAAATAGCTTTTCATAAATGTGCATAAACTTAAACATTTTTCCTTTCATCATAAACCTTTCCATTCATCATATAATTTTCTTTCCTTTCATCATATACGTATACGTTTCCCTTTTTATTGAATTCAGATCCTTAATTGTTATCTTCGTATCAGCTGTAGGTCGATGGATCCATCTACGTATAACCACAGTACCAGGTGGCGGGGACATCAGCGACACTCTCACCCGTCAACTGAGCCTTGAACTTATATATCATCATATTAGTCACAATTAATTCACTTTATTCAACCTTTTATATTTCCACCATTATAAAAATTCGTGCATATATAAATCATTTTTCTTTTAAACCAAGCATTTACGTTTCATCATAAAATTCTATAAACATTTGAAATAACCATTTTAATTTTTTTTACAGCACTCAAGGAACTGCCAAGACGTCTAACATTTTTCATATGTAAAATGACCGTTTTGTCCCTGAAACCCTAACTTTCTCATTTTATCCTTAGACCTTAAAACTACGACCCAAATCCATCTAAACATAACATAACACCATAAAATACACTCATAATTATTTTTTAGATGTAAGTTATTCGTTTTTTGCTTAAAAAATACTAGATTTTTTTCTTACATATATGTTAATACTTTGTAAATACCTTGTAACATTTTAAAAATAAACAATCAACTAACATTTCAAAATCAATGGCAAATATTTTAAATCGTAAAATCGAAAACGTTTTACCAAACCTAAAAAGTAATAAATATGAAAAGTATAGCCCATACAAAATCTCTCAAAAATCTCTCAAACACATCAATAAATAGTCGTAAAATCTTTAATGTAAATCATAAACTTAAATGCGGAAA
This sequence comes from Primulina tabacum, assembly GCF_025594145.1. NCBI lineage: Eukaryota > Viridiplantae > Streptophyta > Magnoliopsida > Lamiales > Gesneriaceae > Primulina > Primulina tabacum. The sequence continues at coordinate 35,870,425 of NC_134550.1, read as the reverse complement.
ATAGAAGCGCCGGTCCTCGGGTTATGTGCACCGACAGTCCAGCAAAGTCACCCATCAAGACTTCCAATATCATAATTATCAATATCAACTGTATCAATCACACCTAGTGAGTCTAAAGACTCAACACATCATATTCTTGATAAAGAGTAATACATATACAGATCACATACAATAGTGAAAAATACTTGTACTTTAAAATAAAATTTTCATAATAATGCATAAACTTTAAACATAAATATTCTGATAAACATTTTCATATATACATATTCATATTCATATTAACGTATTCGTGTTTGTTGAATTCAGATCGTGATTGTGACTCGTATTCGTATTCGTATTGGGCGATGGATCCATCTGTAAAACCACAGTACTGGACGGCGGGACACCAGCAACACTCTCACCGATCAACTGGGTCATAGCCAAGTATTAACATATTAACATATTAGTATCTGTATCCAAAAAAATACGATCGTCGGGCTTCCTACTGGGATCATAATCCTCACGATATATCCAACATATCATCGTATTAGTTACAATCCCTTCACGTCCTTTAATATTTCATATTTCCATCACTTTATAAAAACATGCATATAATATCGTTTTTCTTTTAACCCAAGCATGCAACATATCTTTAAAATGTCCAATATTAACCATACAAATTCCATGAACATTTAAAAATCATAATTTAAGATATAAAAATTCATAAACATTTAAAATAATCATTTTAGCGTATAAAACAGCATTTAGGACAATGCCATGACGTTTAATAATTTTCAAGTGTAAAATTACCGTTTTACCCCTTGACGTAAAATTTCACATTTTTGACTTTTTCTTAATTTCATTGACACTAACATGTCTCAAATAATTATTTAGGCGTAAATTAAAATTCCCATAATTTTATTGAGCTTAAATACTAGACTTTTTAATTAATTCGTAATTAGTCGTTTTGAAGGCATTTTAATCCCGAAAAATTCCAAACTTTAATATAAAATTCCTAAATTCAAAATTTAGACTTTTTATATTATTTTAGTCCTCGTGAACAATGACTCGACCCTCGTGAGCCGTGTTTCGATTTAATTTCAAAAAGGAAACCCTAGCTTGACCTTTGTATTTCAACCTTGAGCAATGTCCCGATTTCCTCGAGCCACCCTCGAGCCATGCTAGACCAAACCCTGACCAACCCCTTAGGAAACCCTTCTGGACCCATGGAACCCACGGACCAGCCACCTAGCTTGAAGCCGAAAGCACACAACCAGCACATGCACTCGGCCGAGACTCCTAGTAGACATAAGACGTTTGATTCGCCCCAAGGACTCACCTAGGACCCCAAGGAGTCGACCTAGCCCAGCCCACAGCCCCCTGGCCTAGCCACCCAACCCCTACAAGCCTGCGCACAATCTGCGATGATGTGCGCTGCTCTCGGGTGGGAGTCCTAGCAAGATAGGACTCCTTCGCCAGCCCATGACTCGAGTCCTACCATGGCTAGGACCCTACCCTTGACTCACGCACTGTCCTGGCTACCCCTGGCCCCAAGCAAGACCAAGCCGAGCCTCCATGACCATAACCGAAACCTATGATCACCATGACAACAACTTGCTTCTAGCTTGTGTTAATGATCGTGTGTGGTGTTTTGGTTGAGTTCTAAGACTCTAAACTCGTATGAAACAATGTTAAATCATGTCCTAATCATGGCAGCCCCTTTATGCACATAAACAACACAATTTGGATAAAAAATCATGCTTGAATTTTCATGTCATGTGCAAAAACGAAAATAAAACAAAATTGTGACTTGTTTTCCATACTTTTCATGCATAAAACATATTATGGTGTGATGATGTTTTGAAGGAAAGAAATATGCGTGCCTTTGCATATTTAACACACGATTATTCGTTGACGATTGCGAAGAACGGTGACAAGACCCTATGCTTGATTTTTTCCTTTGAATTTCTCGACTTTGCCTCTTGTATAATGTATGTGTGTGTCGTGTATTTGGAGTGTTTTGGGGAGAGAAGAAGTCTGAAAAGTGGGCGTGTAACAATGAGGGTTTGGGGTAGGATTTAATATATTATATACTAATTAAATCACTAACAAGGCTTAGGCCCACTAAGGAAGGTAATTAGGCCCATTAGTGCTTAATTAGAACATTAAAAATTATTTTGCTTAAATAAATTTGTGAATTTATTAGCCGGGTTGCCCACAAGTTCGTATTTTTGTTGAAAACCCAACACCTATAAAAATTACGTCCCGGCGTATTAAATCACCTCAAAACTCCTTATTTTCAAAAATATGAAAATGCATTGTTTATATTATAAATAATTAAAAACAATTATTTAACAAAAACATTTTACGTTTCTCAGCCCTCGGTCTCCGTTTCTCGATCGCAACTCGAATAACCCTTAAAATCACATTTTAATTCATGTAAGTAGAAAACTATTAAAACATCATATAAGAAATTACAATCAATTAATTGGCATTTTTCATATTCATTAGATTTACATGCAGTTGAATTACGTCATCATAATTTTTGGACTTTACATATGCTCCTCGACTAATTTCCCAATTCGTATTTAAAACTTAGACTTACATCCTGGTTTTAATCCGAATAAACTCTAAATTTATCCAAACTTGAACCATATCTTATTAATACCTAACCATATCCTATATAACCAAAATCAAGCCAATTACAACCCATTAACAAGCCTAGAACCTTGCCGGAATTTTCTGCACTTAATATCCTAAACCCTAGCTTGCTCGACCCTTAAGCCCTTTCGTCCCTAGCCCTTGGCCGCCACAACCAACCCCTACAACACCTTTCTAGGACCATGACCAAAGCCTTAGGACTCTACTGAACCAGCCTCTATAGCCCATGCAAGGCCAGCCCCCCAAACCCGCGACTTCAAGCCATGCGCGACTCCAAAAAGGCTAGCACCCTTCAACCTTCCCTTCCAGCCATTTCACAGTCCATCTAGGACCATGAATAAACTCTCTTATGACCCTTGAACACATCCCAACAGCAACTAAGAGCCGTGTCCTCCTAGGAAGCAAAATCAAAAACCATAGGTCTGTAAAGTCCCATATTTTCGTTCACCCTATTGCCCTAAACTTTCCAGGCTTTAGACATGCCTCTCATGACCTTTAAACATGTGGAAAAACATCCATTCTAGTAAACCCACCTTGGCAGCCCCTTCGTGCATTCTAAGCAAGAGTTTTAAAAGATGAATACTCTATTTTTATCATGTTTATGCCATAAAAACGAAAATAAAAGAAGTATATCATGTTTTTCCTGAAATCATGTATCAAAACATATAATATGGTGTGAAGGAAGATTAAGGCTTGTCTTTACGTTTATTACGCACGAAAAACGGCTTGCGATGTGAGGGACGTTGGTGGAGAGGGGCCTTGCTGAATTTCTCTTCCAATTTTCGTGAGTTTCTTCTCAAAAATCATGTGATGTGTGTGTGTCTTGGCTGATGGAGAGTCCTAGTGTGTGTTTGTTTTATGTGAGTATGAGTTGTGTGTGTTCAGTTTAGGGTTTGTTGTCTTTAAGTATGATATAAAACATATGGTGCAAGATTAGACCCATTAACCTAGTATAATAGGCCCATTAAATAATATTTAAAATATTTTTTTTAGGTTGCTTTTCGAAAATAATAACCGAGCCTCCAAAAAGTCTCTATTTTCGTCAAAAATTGCTTGCCAGTTTAAAATAAGACTCGAAGCATAGAAACACCTCAAAATACCTCATTTTCAAAAATAACTATTATACCATACATTAAATAGTTAAAGTTAATCATTTAATAAAAATATTTTCCTTTATATGGTTCCCGGTTTCCGTTCCTCGATCGAGTCTTGAATCACCTTTAAAACACATTTTTATACATTCTAGTAGAAAAACATATTTTAAACATGTAAACATAACTACCAAATTTAATAATGCAATTAAAAAATTGATTAAAATTCATAAGAAATTTGATAACTTGCATGCATGTGGTTCACGTGTGTTAGGATCGGTTGGGAGTGAAAAAAGTGTTTAGAAGGGGGGGTGTTTAAATAAACACTTCACAATTTTCACAAACTCTTCCCTTAAGAATCAATTTTGTGACAAACTAAATTCAGTAATCTTTCTTGTCAAGGTCAATCAGTTGATGTGAGAACCCGGAATTTTTCGATCCGAAGCAAATCATATTTTCAACAAACTTAACTCGAGGAAGTAGCTTCAAAGCTCGGGGAATAGCTCAACGGGTGGCCAAGCTGCAAGTAACCGCATCCATTGAAGAGTTATCACTGGAGGAGTAAAACCCCAGCTCAAGGACTCGATCTCTCAGCTCAAAGAAGCTCAACCATGCTTGTCCTAAAAGGACCAAAGAGAGAGCTAAAGGAGGAGCTAAGGGATTGGACAAGTTAATTGTGCAAGAAATGACCTTTGAGTTAACCAATGAAGGAGCTAAGGGAGGAGCTAAGGGAATAGGACACATTTATGGTGCAGGAAATGAATCTTGGTGCTTGGCATACCTTTGACCACATTCATGGCAAGGCTTGGGGAGCAAGGTGGCCGTCCACTTTGGGGTAGGAGGAAGGTAACTTCTTGGCCTATAAATACCACCACATGTTGAATGAAAAAGCAACCAAAAACCTCACTCAAACACTTTTGAATTTTCGGCCAAAGAAGAGCAAGGAAGAGGAGGAAAATTCTTGCAGTGCAGGCGATCAAAATTGACGTCGAAGTGCTACTGGATTGAAGAAAGTATTTTTTAAAGTTACATCGAGGTGCTGCCAAATTTTCGGAAGGAAAGTTTGTGCCAAAATCTGCAATTTTGAGTCTACCCTCAAAATTTGGTAATGAGTTTTTGATATGTATGTTTGTTTGTATTTTTAAACCTTGCATATAAATAATATGACATGCTTGTATGTTTGTCCCCTTTTTTTGAAAAAATTCAGTCTGTTCTGTTTAAATTTTCGATCGATTATATGTTTCTTCCGTTATTCGAAATTCTTTGATTCCGCTGTATCCGTCTGAAATTCTGATAAGTTCTGTCCGATAAAAGTCTGAACTCTGTGTTGCACTGTTACAAATTGATTTGAAATGGGACAAGAATTTTGATTCTGTCTGGCCCCCATTGGTAGGTATAAAACAATGTTCTGTCTGGCCCCATTGGTGGGTATAAAGCCATGTTTTGTCTGGCCCCCATTGGTGGGTATAAAACCGTGTTCTGGCCTCACCCCTTAGAGGATTAACATTTTGGGGACAATTTGACCATGAAAATGAGATGAGTAACAGTGTTGTGTCTGTTTTTGTGAATTGTTCTGAAATGATCTGATTTGCTTCTGAATTGTTCTGAATCATCTGGTAACCTCTGTCTCATATTCGATTTGTTTCTGTTATGATAAGATAAGGGTAATAAGTTTTGAAAGTCTGTTAAAAAGACGTTTTAAGAAATCTAAGTTCTATATATATATATGGAAATCGATCGACCCCCCCACTTGCTGAGTGTTTCCCAAAACACTCACCCTTACAAATCTATATATATATAAAAAACAGAGTTGTTGCTAAATTTAGTAAGTTCCCGCCAAAATAACATTCTAAAAAAGGAAATAAACGAAAAATGTGGTAATATATATTATAATAAATGTCTAAATATATTTAATTTATTATTAAAACTGTATATTAATGTATGTGTGTATAATTGTTTGAAAATTGAATCTCTCATAAGAATTACAAACCAAATTAAATTACATTTCAAATTTCAAATCCAGAAATTAAATTTCATTCTGAGAATTATAAACCAAATTTAAATTGTTATTTAAAATTTAAATATGAATTTTGAAATTGAAACATGTTTAAAAAATTGTGCTCCGTTGAAATCATTTTATTAATATAAAATTAATGACACATATATATAGATGTAAGGTTATTATATTTAAAAAATTTCATATATATTTTAGATGAACTAATTTTTAATTTGATTTTATTTTTGAGATCTAATATATTTATTTCAATGATAGTATAAAATCATTTTTCTCTTCAATATATTAACTTTAATTTTAGACCAACAATTTTCGAATTATTATAGATTATTAAAAAATAATCGTATGTCAATTTAATATAAACTATCATTTTTATTATTTTTTTATTCATGCAAAATCATACAAACAAAGAAAAATTGTTAATTAACATATTTAGAATTAAAATATATGTATGGAACTTGACATGCTCAACATGCAAATTTTGTTAGTTAAATTACCTCGAGGCCAAAATTGATTATGTAGTTGTATAGTACGCTATTGTTAATAATCCATGTTAAATAAATTTATATTAAATACCAATTACTATTTTTTTTAATACTTTAATACATTTATCTTGTGGGTTATCATTATAAATGTTCATTTTAGAATTAGTTTCATTTATTTTAATTATTTTTTGTTGTAAATATTTAAACAGAAAATATGGATTTGAAAGCCAGAGTATCTCAACAATTTAGTTTTCATTGTTCAGTCAAGATGCTGATTCCAACATCAATATCTATGTTAAGTGATTTTGCAAATGATATGATTTTTTTTAATTAAATAAAGTATTTTATCTCCAACATAGATCGTTCTCTTAGATTATGCAATGACACTAGATTGATCGTGACAAGGCTCAGAAACCATGTTTTGGAAGGAAAAATTCTTACTGGAAGTAATTCAGATCATAAAGTGCTTATTCCAAGAATGTCATTAACGTCTTCTGATCTAAGGCTTCCTTTTAAATTTCAACGAAGACAGTATTATTTGATTGTATCATATGCAATGACAATCAACAAAAGTCAGGGACAATCATTGTCTCATGTAGGACTTTTTTTGAAGAACCCTGTTTTTAGTCATGGTCAGTTGTATGTTGCTGTATCCAGAGTTACGAATCCTAATAGTCTAAAAATTTTGATACGTGATAGTGATAGCAACCCGAAAAATTCAATGACAACTGTTGTATTTAAGGGATTTTTCAAAATTTGTAATTTGTTTTTTTTCTAATTGCATGATCTATAATCCATTTAGTTTATTTGTATTTTAATTTAAATTATTTATTGAAATTAAAACCACATTAAAATTTTGTATCATGTTTATCATTTGATTTTATTTTGTTACAGTTATTGTTTTCTACATAATAAATAAATTCAAATGAGAATACAATATAATTAAACACATTATGTCATTTATTGTCTAATACAAGTGTGATATTAATTTTCAGCTGAAATACAAAAATGACTCTTTTATTCAGTGTTTCATTGTTAAGATCTATATGTATATGAAAATAATAAACATTTCACTTTGATAAAAAGTCACGTTATAGAGAAAGTAAACAAATTATCATACATACTAATTTTAATAATTAATTAGATAAAATAATTGTCCGTGCATCGCACGGGTGAAAAACTAGTTTCAGATAAAAACAGAGAGCAAATAAATGAGGAGGACCAAGAAGCTTTCTGGGGTTGGTGAATCGATGATCGAGATCAAGACTCAAGATTTTTACTTTCCTTTTGTTTCTGTTTCTGAAACTCTGATGTAAATTTTCATTTCATTATCAATGTAAAGAAAATATTGTTTTATGAAAAAGACTGGTTTGTTTTTGATACGAGGTTTAATTGTTTTCAAGTAATTGTGAAACAATGCAGAATGTCACCGACGCTTCGGACACGGGACGTGACATTTAAGTGGTAACAGAGCCGCCAGGTTCATAATCCTGCTGGGATTTTGATAGACAAAATTTGGAAAGTCAAATTTTGGCAAAAGCCTAGTACATTCTTAAACAAACTTTCGTCCTATCCAAAATTCTTCGAGAAATTCGAATTCTATTCCCTTCAATCGTTCCGCAAATTCTTAGTATCGAAATTTCCACGACAACTTTGTTTCTATTTTTGTGCCTTTTTATCCTTTATATGATTATGATGTTTTACCTCGATTTTTACCCTAGGAAATGGCTGCTCCACGTACTCGCGCTCAGGCTGCCCTTCGTATGCGCCAGCTCACGATAGATAATCAGGATAGGGAGATTGCGACTTTGAAGACGCAACTGGCTAGGGAAAAGTTGGAGAAGCAAGAGCTTAGCGAGATTAGGCACATACTCGAGACCGACGTACAGCGACTTACTTATCATTTGGACTTGGCTGAGAGCCAACTTCTACAGATACCGACTGATTCAGCTCGCATCGCGCGCTTAGCTTCACTAAACAAGGATCTGACGGAGCGAGTAGAGACAGAGAGAAATCGTGCTAGTCAGGCTCGACAGCGACAAGACCAGTTCAACGCCAAGCAAGATCGGTATATTTCCAGGCTCCATGCCACCATGGATAGACTTCAAGATCAGAATAACTACTTGCATCTGGTGGTGGAGAACATGGAGGAAGAAGAGGAAGCACCGATGGAGGTGGTCGGTGACGATAGCGAAAGTGACGATGGAGAGATAATAGATTAGATTAGTACCAGGATTGTAATAAAAATTGTGATTGAAAAAATATTAAGTGTATCAATTTATTTCTAAATGAAAATTCTATTATCTTTAAATTATTGCACATTTAAAAATTTTATAAGCATATTATAAATAAAAATGTTTTTATCTTTATAGGAAAACAATCATGGATCTTCAAAGAATTATAACTAAACTTCAAAAACAGCTCCGGGAAAAGGAGACAGAGATTAAAACATTGAAAGAAAAAAAATGAAAAACTCGAGAGGGATAACTACCAGTTGGATGGGAATAACGTATGCATGATGGAAGATATTCGTGAGGCAAGAAAGGAAGAGAAAAGACTGTGCGACGACGTTAGGCGCTATGATGCCTACCACCTAGAGTCTGAACGACAGCACGAAATCACCAAGAAAGAGTTGAACAAAGCTCATGATAGGATTTTTACGCTCCAAATCCGGGATGATAGCCTCCTCAAAACACAACGCCATCTTGAGGAACGGATAGAAGAATAAGAAACCGATGAGAAAGTAAACCAATCAACAATACATGAGCTTCAGGATCAAGTAAAGAACCTTGAGCACCACAACACACAGTTGCAAAATCATATTGATCAGCTACAGAATAACATGATCAATATGGAAGAGCTCTTAGAAAAACTCGAAGCTAACCAGGAAGAAAATCCTATTGAAGAAGAAGAAATTAATGAGGCAGTAGGAGATTGTGAAGTTATAGATGAGTAGAGTGATGAGTACTAGTATAGGCATCGATTGTATTCAAAATCCTTAGGATTAATTGTTTTCTTTAAAAGACTAATTGTAAGAATTTCAAAAATTTATGAAATAATTCTTTGATTATGCATTGTTTCAAAATAAATAAATTAATAAAATATATGTTCATAGGAAATGGCAGGCAGACCACCCAGAAACAATTGAAACAACAGAAGAGTTAATCAAAACGAGGATGAGAATCCCCAAGGGTAAATCTCAGTCGGGAAGCTATGATGGCTATTGCAACCATAGTAGCCGCCACGTTGCAAGGAATTGTGAACCCTCTTGCCAACGCCATTCAGCCGCCACCGGAACCACAACCACGTGGAATAAAATATCATTATGAGTCTCTGAGGAGAAATCCAATCCCAACTTTTGATGGAAACCCAGATCAAGAAGTCAGCCACAACTGGCTCAAGAATGTTGAATCGCAAGTGAATCTACTGGAAGTGCGTGAAGAACTTAAAGTAGATGTTGTGACACCGTTTCTGGAGGATCGAGCACGAAAGTGGTGGGAAACTGTGTCACCATCGTCGGCTGAAGCAGAACATTTCACATGGAGGACTTTCAAAAGAGAATTTTTGAAACAATACTACCTAGCCAAATTTGGTCTACAGAAGTTGAGCGAGTTTGAAAACTTCAAACAAATACCGGACATGACAGTGATGGAATATACTTCAAGGTTCAATGATCTGGGAACCTATGTTCCAACGATCATGTCTGATGAAACGTTGAAAATTCATCGTTTTAAGAAAGGATTGAACAGCCGGATTTAATCGGCTTTGGCATTGTTCAAGCCAAAAAATTTCGCGAATTTGATGGGCGCTGCAATGAGCGCGGAGACAGATATCAAATGCCGCGAAGAAGAGAACAAGAACAAGAGACCATTGGTCAGTCAATCTGCTCAAAATGGTCTCAAATTCAAAAGGCCAAACTATTCAAGTGGCCCTTCAAGAGGAAATTTTATCAGTACTGGCAATACTGAAGAAAAGTGGTGCGATACATGTCGAGAGAAGCACATTGGGGAATGTTATCGGAAAACAGGTGCTTGTTTCAAATGCGGTAAAGTGGGTCATCGGATTAAGGATTGTCCAGACAACAAAGACAAAGGGACGGGACCCAGCAAACCAAATTAAAACAAGACTAATGCTCGGGTGTATGCAATAACTCAGGAGGAAGCTGATAACACTAACGAAGTGTTGGCAGGTACTGTTTTACTCAATGAAATGCCTGCATCTAATTTGTTTGATTGTGGTGCTACGCAATCATTTGTGTCTAGAAGATTTGCTAAAAAGCTTAAACTTGAGCATGAAATTCTTAGTGAACCGTTAAGAGTGGCAACGTCTACGAGCAAAACAATTGAAACCCACAAGGTGTACCGAAACTGTAAAATTTGTATCACAAACAAATTTTTGAAGCAGAATTGATTCAACTCAATATGATTGAGTTTGATATCATTCTTGGAATGGACTGGTTAGCTAAAAACCATGCCATAGTAGACTGTCAAAAGAAAGATATTAGACTTCAGACTCAGACTAAAGAGGAAGTCATATATCACGGAAAATCCAAAGAACGGAAATCTCTGTTATCTGCCTCACAAGCCTGGAAGGCCATAAAAGGAGGAGAATAAATTTATTTGACAGTAATCAATGAGATCAAAGAAGGAGAAGTCCCAAAGTTGGAAGATATTCCAATTGTTCAAGAATTTCCAGATGTTTTTCCCGAGGAGTTACAGGGTGAGATACCCGAGAGGGAAGTGGAATTTGAAATCAATTTGGTCATTGGTTCTGTAACAATCTCAAAGGCACCATACCGAATGGCTCCAGCTGAATTAAAGGAGTTAAAGGAACAACTCCAGGAATTACTGGACAAAAAGCAGATCCGCCCTAGTGCCTCCCCGTGGGGAGTCCCAGTGTTGTTCGTAAAGAAAAAGGACGGAAGCATGAGGCTATGCATTGACTATAGGGAGTTGAACAAGATCACCATAAAGAATAAGTACCCACTCCCAAGAATAGATAATCTTTTCGATTAGCTAAACGGAGCCAAAGTTTTCTCAAAGCACGATCTAAGATCAGGTTATCATCAGTTGAAGATCAAAGCAGAGGATATCCCTAAGACTGCTTTTAGGAAAAGATATGGACATTACGAATTCACGGTAATGCCTTTTGGTCTAACTAATGCTCCTGCAGCATTCATGTACCTTATGAACCGAGTATTCAAACCATATCTCGACAAGTTTGTTGTTGTTTTTATAGATGATATCTTGGTATGCTCACCAGGTGAGGAAGAACATAGAGAACATCTGCGTCTCACTTTACAAACTCTGCGAGAAAAGGAACTATATGCCAAATTCAAGAAGTGTGAATTCTGGCTGAAAAGTTTGGCGTTCCTAGGCCATATAATCTCTGAATTTGGGGTGTCAGTAGACCCTAAGAAAGTAGAGGCAATTAAGGACTGGCCTCAACCAGAAACAGTAACCGAAGTAAGAAGTTTTCTGGGTTTAGCAGGCTACTACAGAAAATTTGTGGAAGGATTTTCTTCGATAGCCATTCCTCTCACCAAATTTACACAGAAAAATTTGAAGTTTCTTTGGAATGAAGCATGTAAAAGAAGTTTTGAAACCCTTAAAACCAAGCTCGTATCTACACCAGTACTAATTCTTCCCGTCTTACAGTGACGCTTCAAAGGGAGGATTAGGGTGTGTGCTTATGCAAGAAGGTCAGGTAATTGCTTATGCCTCATGACAATTAAAACCGTATGAGCAGAATTACCCCACTCATGACCTTGAGTTAGCCGCCGTAGTTTTTGCGCTCAAAATCTGGAGGCACTACCTTTATGGAGTAAAATGCGAAGTGTTTACTGATCACCAGAGCCTCAAGTACATTTTCACCCAAAAAGAATTAAACATGAGGCAAAGGAGGTGGATGGAACTGCTAAAGGATTATGATTTGTCAATAAATTACCATCCGGGTAAGACAAATAAGGTGGCAGATGCGTTGAGCCGAAGGAACCTTGGGAAAGTGAGCTTATCTTCACTATCAGTGCAACCAGGCCTCCGAGACACCATCAAATTGGAGCAAAGTCAAGATTCCTCTACACTCAAAATTAAAGAGCAAATTCAAGAAAGAAAGATTCCAGAATTTCAGATTGATGAAAATGGTATTCTCTGGATGAAAGGACGGTTGTACGTGCCAGACATCGAGGGGATTCGTGAATAAGTAATGATCGAGGAACATAAATCGAGATTTTCAGTACATCCGAGAAGCACCAAAATGTACCGAGATCTGAAAAATAATTACTGGTGGAATGGAATGAAGAAAGACGTGGCTGTCTTTGTTTTCAAGTGCCTAACCTGTCAACAAGTCAGGTCAGAACATCAACGGCCTAGAGGACTTCTACAGCCATTGGAAATACCGGAGTGGAAGTGGGATAACATCTCCATGGATTTCGTAGTAGGGCTACCGAAATCAAGGCAAGGGCACGATGGGATCTGGGTAATCATTGATAGATTGACCAAGTCTGCACATTTCTTGCCGGTGCGGATGAATTACAACATGGATAAACTAGCCACCTTGTATATGGATAACATAGTGAGACTACACGGAGTTCCGGCATGTATATTATCTGACAAAGATCCAAGGTTTGTATCTCGATTTTGGAAGAGTTTTCAAGAAGTCATGGGAACCAAAGTAACTCTTAGCACGACCTATCATCCACAAAATGATGGCCAAACCGAGAGGACAATTCAAACCCTCGAGGACATGCTGAGGACATGTGCTCTGGATTTTCCTGGAAACTGGAGTGAACAGTTACCCCAGATAGAATTTTCCTATAACAACAGCTATCATAGTGGCATTGCAATGGCTCCGTATGAGGCATTGTATGGCCGAAAGTGTAGGTCGCATCTATACTGGGATGAAGTCGGAGAAAAGACTGTTACTAGACCAGAGCTTGTTCAAATAACCGTTGACAAAGTAGCCATAATCAAGGAAAGACTCAAGGCAGTTGAAGATAAAAAAAAGAGCTGAGCCAATATGAAGAAAAGGCCGTTTGAATTAGAAATAGGTGAAAAGGCTTATGTCAAGGTCTCACCAATGAAAGGAGTGGTTCGGTTTAGTAAATCCGGAAAGTTAAACCCAAGGTATGTGGGACCGTTCGAGGTACTGGAAAAAGTGGGAACTCTAGCCTACCGACTAGCTTTGCCGCCGGATATGTCCAGAATACATAATGTCTTCCACGTCTCACAACTGAGGAAATATGTTCCAGACCCGAGTCATGTTCTTAAAGTTGCACCACTAATGATTGAAGGAAATCTGAATGAAAAACTCAAATATGAAGAGGTCCCTATCGGAATAGTGGACTCAAAAGATCAAGTGTTGAGACATCGGACAATCCCTTATGTCAAAGTACAGTGGTCAAATCATACTGAACGGGAAGCCACTTGGGAACTCGAAGAGAAAATGCGCTCACAATATCCTCATCTATTAAAAAGCTTGAGCTGATCCAAGTTTCGAGGACAAAAATTTCAATAAGGAAGGAGGGATGTGAGAACCCGGAATTTTCCGATCCGAAGCAAATCATATTTTCAACAAACTTAACTCGAGGAAGTAGCTTCAAAGCTCGGGGAATAGTTCAACGGGAGACCAAGCTGCAAGTAACCGCATCCATTGAAGAGTTATCACTGGAGGAGTAAAACCCCAGCTCAAGCACTCGATCTCTAAGCTCAAAGAAGCTTAACGATGCTTGTCCTAAAAGGACCAAAGAAGTAGCTAAAGGAGAAGCTAAGGGATTGGACAAGTTAATTGTGCAAGAAATGACATTTGAGTTAATTAATGAAGGAGCTAAGGGAGGAGCTATTGGACTAGGATACATTTATGGTGCAGGAAATGAATCTTGGTGCTTGGCATACCTTTGACCACATTCATGGCATGGCTTGGGGAGCAAGGTGGCCGTCCACTTTGGGGTAGGAGGAAGGTCACTTCTTGGCCTATAAATACCACCACATGTTGAATGAAAAACACACCAAAAACCTCACTCAAACACTCTCAATTTCCGGCCAAAGAAGAGCAAGGAAGAGGAGGAAAATTCTTGCAGTGCAGGCGATCAAAATTCACGTCGAAGTGCTACTAGATTGAAGACAGTATTTGTTAAATTTACGTCGAGGTACTGCCAAATTTTCGGAAGGAAACTTTGTGCCAAAATCTGCAATTTCGAGTCTACCCTCAAAATTCAGTAAGTGGGTTTTTGATATGTATGTTTGTTTGTATTTTTAAAATTTGCATATAAATAATATGTCATGCTTGTTTAGTTGTCCCCTTTTTTGAAAAAATTCAGCATGTTCTGTTTAAATTTTCGATCGATTATATGTTTCTTCCGTTATTCGAAATTCTTTGATTCCGCTGTATCCGTCTGAAATTCTTATAAGTTCTGTCTGATAAAAGTCTGAACTCTGTGTTGCACTGTTACAAATTGATTTGAAATGGGACGAGAATTGTGATTCTGTCTGGCCCCCATTGGTGGATATAAAATCATGTTCTCTCTGGCCCCCATTGGTAGGTATAAAACCATTTTTTGTCTGGCCCCCATCGATGGGTATAAAACCGTGTTCTGGCCTCATCCTTTAGAGGACTAACATATTGGGGACAATTTGACCATGGAAATGAGATGAGTAACAATGTTGTGTCTGTTTTTGTGAATTGTTCTGAAATGATCTGATTTGCTTCTAAAATGTTTTGAATCATCTGGTATCCTCTGTCTCATATTCGATTTGTTTCTGTTATGATAAGATAAGGGTAATAAGTTTTGAAAGTCTGTTAAAAAGACGTTTTAATAAATCTAAGTTCTATATGTATATTTTGAAATCGATCGACCACCACACTTGCTGAGTGTTTCTCAAAACACTCACCCCTTACAAATTTCAGATAAAAACAAAGAGCAAATAAATGAGGAGGAGCAAGAAGCTTTTTGGGGTTTGTGAATCGATGATCGAGATCAAAACTCAAGATTTTTACTTTCCTTTTGTTTCCGCTTCTGAAACTATGATGTAAATTTTCATTTCATTGTCATTGCAAAGACAATATTGTTTTATGAAAAAGACTAGTTTGTTTTTGATGTGAGGCTTAATTATTTTCAAGTAATTATGAAACAATGCCGAATGTCACCGATGCTTCGGACACAGGGCATGACAGTTAACTGATGAAAGTGCGAAAATAAACTGACAGATAGAATAAAAACTGAAATGAAAAGGCACAAGATTATGGATGTTCGGAGATTTCAAACACTCTTCCGTCACCCCTTCTATCTCGAAGATATGATATCTACTAAAAGACTTTGATCTATACAAAGATTTGTACAAACCCACTTCAGTTTGTGCACTTAACAATGTCAAAACTGAAACTCTTAGTTTTAATACAATTATCAGCACTTAACTGGTATGTTACTACTTAGCACAAATGATCTATACAAGATCGAATAATACAGTAGTAAGTTTTTGCTTTTAAGCTCGAAATATAGCCTTGAATGCTATGAATATATATATTAAGCGTGAGCTTTTGAGAGATATAGAATACTGGGTTTTGCTTGAAAACTGATTGCTAGATTTTTGGATTACAGATTTTTCTCAATTGTCGATCATATATCCTTTTATTAGCTGATCTTCTCGGCTATTTATAGGCTTGCTTCCAACGGTAATAATAAATCCATTTGAAACATTATATCCATTGTATAGCCATGTAAACATTCTTCCGACAATTGTACACTGTAGTTTTTCTGAAATGCGGAGTTCCCACTTTTGTGTTGCAGTATGCTCTTTTACAATTGTCGGTTGATAGCTACGTTCCATAATTGATGACGCGTCAAACTGATTTATTAGTTGACAAAGCTGATGGAATATAGTTCAACTAATCAGTTTCCAGCTGATCATCCAGTTGACTATGTAGTTCAGTTAGCTTGATTTAGTTGCATTAAATACGCACTGATCTTCAGTTCGGGCAATTGACAGTTTACGATTTGTTTTAGTATTTTTGATCTGTTGTTCATCTTTTTTACGCTCAATTTGTCAAACTCCAAAATTAATTTTCCAACAATTTCCCCCTTTTAGATGTTTGACAAAACTTAGATAATATGAACTGATCAAACTGAACTCCTTGTAGATAAAATAATATTTTATTAACAACTCTTTCAATGTACAGATTCGTACAAAGAATGAAATAATAAAAGAATCTTCTACTTACTAAAATCCTCAAAATCTGCCAAGATTTTCTCAAATGAATTATGAATACTGTCTTCTAACTGATCTGTACTTCATCAATGCTTGGCTCGTTTATCGGCTGATCCTTGATCAGTCAGTTGACTCGATCTTCTCTTGGATAGCTGTTGTTGTTTTTTACCTCTTTCCCATTTTTGTCAAACTAACAAACTCTTCTGGATAAAGCGCGAACTTCCGAGTTGACATTTGATATAGCATTCATTATTTGTTCTTGCATCAAGTCCATTCTCTTTGTCACGACAGTTTCCAATAATTCATTGTGATTCTTGAACATGTCTTGAGTTCGAAAATGTGCTTGAATTGTCACTCGGTCTTTCTTCAATTGATCTAGCTGGAGAAATAAAGTGGTGATGTCCTTTGTGACCTATTGCAGGTTCTTCATTGTGGTCTCCTTCATAGAATCAATCTTTAAGTTGTGCAACATTTGAGTTGACTTGATGTAGGAAATATAAGAGACTAAATCGAAAAGGTTGGACTGAATATCTTCTACCATTGAATCAGTTGTCATTGGTATATCAGGAGACATAGCTTCAGAGAATTCTGGCTCTTGCTCCTTTTCTTCTTCATTAAAAATCACCAAGGCCTGATCAGTTGATTCAGTCTCAACAACAAACATTTCTGGAACTTCTTCCTGTTGGAGTTCTGAAGGAGGAGTGGTTGGTTGGTCAGCTGATACTTCAGTTGGCTCTCCATTTGACACTGCTACAGTTGAAATCGAGTGCAACTGAGCCACTTCAGCTTCAGTTAGGACTACTTGTTCACTCGTGGCAGGCGACTGAACTGGTTCTTCATTTACTTGCAAGATAGCCTCTGAGGATGGTTGCTCAGTTGGACTAGGTCCTTCAACAATCAACTGGATATCAGCTGCGACTGATCGTATAACTTTGTCAATATTAACCAGTGATAATTCTGTTTCAGTGTATAGTTGAGAACCTATAGGAGAAGATTGAAGAGCAGAAACTAACGGTTGAGCATCCTTTGAGAAAGTAGCAGTTTCTTGTTCAGGTGATCGAGCAACTACTTCTTGGGATGGCTCTGGCTGTTGAGATAAAGCTTCAACCTGCTCTTCTGAGGATGGACTTTGGGAAGTTGTAGGAATAGTTGCTCTTGACCCATTTCCCAATCTTTGATCTTCATCTGCAGTGATAAAAGATCCGTGTCTAACTGATCACAAACTACTTTATCATTATAGGCAGTTGGACTGGTAAGATCATAATTCTTGCGTAGCTGAGCTATTATTTGAGCTAGCTTCTTGGCCCGCATCAGATTAAAGAAAGACGTCCTCCTTTCTAGTACCTGAACAACTGTTGCAGCTTTGACAATTCTCAGAACTATGGTTTCCAAAGCAACAAATTTATTCAAAACTGATTTTCTCTGCAGTTGCTTGGCAAACACTTCAGTTCTGTTTCTGACCCATTCATTGTAAGTCTTTAACTTTGATTCAGAAAACTCATTTATCTTTCCAAATTAGGTCGATATGAGTCTGAATGGGGTTGGTTGGTCTGGACTCTTCAATCATTTTTCCCTTACCTTTCTCAGATAGGGCATGAGATATGCTCGGCCCTGAAACAATTGCATCCACCTTTTCTCGGATCATCACGCGCTTTGGTCTTGAAAAAGGTAGAGTCGTTGGGCCAGTGATGGTGATCAATGATGCTTTTACTCCAACAATTTTCTTCTTATCACCAGATTCGATGATAGTCTTCTCGGATTGAGCAGTTGGAGGTGATAATTGCTGGTCAGTTGAGGAATCAGCTGGAACTGCGGAGATTGGTATTTCCTTGATTGGTTGTTGAGCTCCAATTTCCCTCAATCTATCAGCAGAGATTGTTTTTAAAACAGTTGTGGGATTGGTTCTTTGTGTCCTTGGATTCTTTAGAATTTTCGGAGAAGGAGTTTTCTTCGATTCAGTCTCACTGACAATCAGTTTTCTCTTGATTGTCTTCTTTTTAGCCAAGTTTTTGAACTTCTTGACTGATTTGGTATCTGATAGCGTCCCAATCTCCTTCTTGATCCGGTCAAACTGATCAGGAGATATGTCCAGCTTTGTTTTGGGAGGCTGAACATTTTTGACATTGAAGACTTTGTATTTGGATGTTTTCTCAGAAGAATCATCCACAAAGCCTTTGGTCTTCAGTAGAAAACTAATTGGCACAACATAGCCTTTGGACTGTTTGGACGATTGAACCATATTCTTCATAATGTTGAACAGTATGGTTGACTAGTTTAGCTTCCGTCCATTCACCAGAGCAGCCATTATCTGAAATTTCTCTAGTGTGAGGGCTGCAAAGGATCCTGCCTTGGATAGAATGCATTTTGCCACGATATCGGCCAGCAACTAATATTCATACTTAAGTTCTTTCTAGGTATCTAATACTTTTATCTTTCTCTCATCAGTAATAAAAGCGTGAGCAATTCGTCTAAATCAGTGACTTTCACTTCAAAATAGTGAGAGAGACCATCAGTTGGCAGTTGGAAGATGGAGCTTAATGGTTCTTCATTAAGAGTCAGCAACTTTCCGTTTACAGTAGTTGTAATCTCTCCTTCAGCTGATAGGAAGCCATTGCTGTAGAAATCCTAAATTTCTTTAGAGTAAATTTCTTGAGTAGACGGCCCAAGAAATTTCTTTGGTCCGAAAGTTTCCAGCTTGAGAAAGACATTGTGAACGAATTCGTGCTTAACCGAGAGGACTGAGTCGAAATCAATTGCCATAGCATTTAGCATGTATGCTGGAACTTGGTTTGCCATTTTAGATTTGAGTATTTGTGAACAAGAAAAGGCTCTGTAAATTTGATTTGCTCTAAAAATGAAGTGCTCATGAAGAAACTGAAATGTGGCGGAACAATTACACATGTTTGTGACTATTCTAATTTTTGGACAAGTGTCAGTTCAGGATAAATTGAATAAAAACTTGTGATCATACGATGAAAACGAGAACAGAAATCTAATGGACCACGTGGGGCCATGTTTCATATTACTATTCAATTGATTAAATAAATTAAAAGTGTAATTTTAGCAGCCACATCACTTAATATGGAATGCTTATCGATTAATCATTTAACTTATATGATAAGATCAGTTTAGTCAATAACTGAGTGATCAGTTGAAAATCGAATCAATTCAGTTGAAGACCAACTGACTATTTTCTTATCAGTTAACGATTTTAGAATCAACATTCCCCCTACATAAGTGAATATAAGTGAATAAAAGTAAGAGAAATTAAGTCTAAATAAATTAAATGCATTATTTTGACTGATGTCACTACGTCTTCTGTTGTTTCTTCAGTTGGAATCTGTCTATAAATAAGATCAACTTTATTGGACAATAACAGTTAAGCACAAATGGATAGATCGAGCCGTTCCAACTGTCCAAATCCAAGACTTTCCGGAAGTGAGACGTGGAAAAAGATCATTGAAGATTATGTCTTCAATAAAGTCATGTCCACCTGGACTAAGATTCATGACCTTCAGAACATCCAACAAAACAGATTAGTTGCAACTGATAAACAGAAGGAAACTGAAATTGAATACAAAAAGCGACTGGATGTTACCCACACTTCGGATCTTGCAACTGACGAAAGTCTCTACTTTTTTATGCTTAAAAAAGAGCAGATGGTGCTGGAAAAGATTAATGTATTAGAAATCTTTGGAAGTATTGCCTGCAATGAATTGTTTGATTGGATGTCTCTTTGGCTAGATTCCATTGAGAGAGAAATTACTCGTGTAACAATTGAAAAATATTATCAATAAAATTGCTATTTCCAATTCATTTTTGTTTACGTTTTTCATGCTAACTGATGATCAGTTTGATGAAAGAATAATTGACTAACTGATGATCAGTTGAATAAAAAGTAAATGACTAACTGAACAATAATTAGCACCAACTGAAGAAATTAGATTAAGGTTAAGTCAGCGATTTCCTTTTAATTAAATTGCATTAAAATAAAAATGGCTTTTATTCTTGGAAGATGAATCGTCGGAATATGACAAATGCGTCTCTTCATATGGCTGCAAAGCTAAATAAGATTGAAGAGATGAGTCACAATATCAGTTGGATATCTCAGAAAATAGCAAAAATTATTATACAGAAAATGGACGCATCAGGTAGTTCTCGACAACCAGATATGCAAGGTCCAGGAATTTAATTTGCGTAACCTGAATCCAGGCAATCTAGGATTTTATTTAAATTGTATGTTTAATTATTTTTATGCATAATTATTGCATAATAGAATTTTTTTCATGAAATTTTAAAGAATCATGCATTATAGATTTTTAAGTTGCATTTCGAGCTCGAACGATGAATAGAGGCCGGGGAATTATCAGAAAAATAAATTTACTACATGATTATTTTTATTAATTATTATAAAATGATATAAATGTAATTTTCAAGAAATGAGATTTTTTGGGTATTTTTACCCGCCAGAGCATATTTTTCAGTTGTACGTAAATTTTATTGAATCGGAGGACTTTTTGAGGATTTGGCTAATAGTTTCAAGAACTTACCGAAACAAAAATTTTTTTGAGAGTATGTTTAGACTTAATGAGCCTAGTTTTAAGCTTATTGGGCTTGAAACTCTTTGTAAACTTTTTAAACAATAATAAATGGCCCATTAGAGATTAATATATTATTTAATTATTCCCCTAAACTCCACTAAACCTAATATCATTTTACATCAGCCGCCCACCCTCCTTCTCCATCAGCATTCACGTAAATTTCAGCAAAAAGGGCAGAAAGCTTTCGGGGATTGACTTTCCCTTCAAGAAAACTTATCCCCGTTTCACGTCCCACGCGCGTTCCTTCAAGCTTTTGGTCATAAATTCGATAAGGCACGCTTGTATTTTCATTTTCTCATCTCACAAGTCATATATATCCTGATTTTAATGTATTTGTATGAGAATGATATGATCTACATCATGATTGCGCTTTTGATTGAGTTTGACATAAAAACCTTGTCTTGTTTTAACTCCATCTCACGTTTTCTTGTATGATTGTAAGGGGCTGATGTTTTTGGATGATCTAAGGGTTGTTCAAGACATTGATTGTGTCTTATGGCTGGTGTAGAGTTTCGGTGTAGGAGACTAAGTGGCCGTGTGCTTTTGGTTGGGATAAGATCTGTTTTGGTGTAGTTGGTAGGTTGAAGTGAGGCCGATGCTGTGTTGAGCCATCCCAAGCTGTTGACAAGAACTTGGTGGGTCTGATTTATGGCAGAGGGTGGTCGCACGCCGCTGGTTCTCGGCTTAAGTGTTGGTTGGAGTAAATCGTACGGGCAGCGGGAGGGCTTCGTCAAGGTCCTAGCGATCGTGTCCATTGTGTTGGCTGCATGGGGCTGGGGCCTTGGGCTCAAAGGGTCCAGAGGGGTCCTATGGTGGTCTAAGTAAGGCTGAGTCGTGGCTGGTACCTTTGGTTGTAGGTGAAAGTCTCAATTATGAAAGGTGGCAAAGTTGGGTTCGTAGGGAATTGAAAGTGATGAATTATCCAGAAGCTTGTGAGGGCTGTTCATAGGGTTCTAGGGGTCTGGTTTTAGAACTTTAGGACCTTTTGGAGGTCTATAAGGTGTGGTAAAAAGTTGGGAAAATTTGGTTAAGTTTCATGTCGATTCGGGTTAAAACTGGGACACTTGTTAAATGGGGTCGAGTTTATGTCTAAGAATGATTTTAAATATGTTTTGGGACATTTTAAGGAGTTTGGTAAGCTTCTGGTCAAATTTTGAGGTCCAGGGGTAAAACGAAAATTTTGGGTTTCCAAGGGCAAAATAGTCATTTTGCACCCGGGGTGAGATTTTAGTCCTGGCAGCGCCTTTCAAATTTTATCATGTTTTTAAAAGTTTATGCATCATGATCACAATTTTTATGAATTTATGAAAAATACGGTTCATGCTTGGCTTCAAGAAAAATTTACGTATATGCATGTTTTTATTAACTGATGAATATGATGACACATTTTGAAGGATGGGATTTGGTTGTGACTAACACGATTATATGAATATTATGAGCTGAGACCAAGGCTCAGTGGACGGGTAATACTGTCACTGATGTCCCCGTCGTCGGGTACCACGGTTTATAGATGGATCCATCGAATAGAGCTGATACGAAAGTAACAACTAATGAACTGAATTCAATTAAAAGAAAATGTATACGTATATGATGATATGTCGAGACTTGCTTTGACACGTTATGATGTTCTTTGACACGTTTATGTTCATGCTTTTAAGTTCATGAAATATATGATGAGTATGGTATTTTTCATTGATGTGTGATATGAATATTTATTTGCTATTAACGGTGCAGGTGTGTTGAGTATTTAGACTTACTAGGAGTGTTTGATGCAGGTGAGCACTTAGATGAAGAGACCGGAGGCGCCAAACTCTTAGTTGGCAAGGCTGGATGTGCGAGCACGACCCAAGGACCACGCTTTTCGGCACATCACGATTTTATGAGCTTCGAGGGCATATTAATAGTTTCACACATTTGCATGATACGCTGATGATTTTTTTAGGATTTTACTTGTTTATTTTATTTATACATGAATGTGGGCCGAGTTGGCAGTATTTTTAAACTGCAACATTTTTATCTGTCGAGTGTTTTTGATTATTTTTAAATTGCATATTTTCAGTCGGGTTGCATGCATGCAAACTATTCAAAAGTTTAGTTTTGAAAATATGAACTTTAAAAAAAATTAACAGCATTTTAAATAAGCTGACGTTTCAATTGGTATCAGAGCCAGGTTCCTGTATAGGGTTGTGCCACCGCCAGCTTTTGCCGCTCAGTCTTCAAGCCTCAAGTATGTAAGATTTTATGTTTTAAATGTTTTACTGTTATCACCTGCATGTTTACACGATTTATGCTTTACGATGATCTACTGTACATGTTCAACTGCTTCTACGATTTAAGAATTTATTAATTTAAAAACTAGATTAATTGCATGATGGGTTACGTTTATGAATTGGACTATATTCAGATATGCCTCCCAGACGTGCTCCCACTTCAGATAGGCAGGATGAGATTCCTGGAGGAGGCAGAGGACCTCCACCACCACCACCAGGAGACCCAGCAACCCGAGTACTTGAGGAGATAGCGAGGCACATGGAGCAGGCCCAGCTGCACCCTGCCAGCAAACAGATGTTTATGAGCAGTTCCGTCGACTTAACCTGAAGGAGTTTGGGGGTACCACCGACCCATTTGTTGAAGAGGGATGGATTAGGTCTTTGGAGTTACATTTCGAGTACCTACAGATGAGGGATGGCGATCGGGCCAGGTGCGCCATTTTTTTACTGAGGGATGATGCATCCCTTTGGTGGGAGGGAGCTGCACATGCAGTGGACGTGGCTACTCTCACTAGGGCCAGATTTATGGAGATGTTCTTCGGGAAGTATTTCCATGCTGACGTCAGGGGCCGCGTGACGAGGGAGTTCATGAGTCTCCGGCAGGGGAACTTGTATGTGGCAGAGTTTATCAGCAAGTTTGACAGGGTCTGCCATTTTGTGCCCATGATAGCGAGAGATGCCGCCCAGAAGCTTAGTTAGTTCTTGGATGGACTGAGACCCACTCTTCGCTGGGACGTCATGTTGATGAGGCCGGCTGGTTATGATGAGACCACCGCCTGAACTTATCAGGCAGAGTAGGCTCCGCGGGACATAGACCATGAGGTGCATAGAAAGCGACATCAGACTCAGTCCAGTTCCCAGCCACATAAAAAGAAGTTTACTGGGCCGCCGAGGCAGCAGGGGTAGCAAAAGCCCCAAGGGAAGTTAAGGAGGCCACAGCAGCAGCAGCAACAAAGACCTCCTCAGGCGCCAGGGGCGCCTAAGCCTGATGACAGGCAGCCATGCCCTCAGTGCAACAGGTTCCATTTTGGAAAGTGCATGTGGGGGACTTTTAAATGTTTTTTTTGTTGACATGAGGGCCATAAAGCAGCGGATTTTCCTAAGAACCAGGGCCCCACTAGTGGCTGAGCTTATGTGATGCATGCCGAGGAGGCCGAGGCAGAGCCAGAATTGACACTTATTATTGGTAACCTTTTTGTTTAAGGTTTTAATTATCGCATGATTGCATGGATTTAATGCTTGCTTGAGGATTTATTTTTTTGGGATTGATAACTTAAGAGGAATTAGGATGCATGCTCAACCTAGTTGGGACTAAGAATGTAATTGTTTGATTGGGACCCAATTTGATCGACCAATGATTTTTGTAGTGTCATATTGCAATTTTCGAACTCTAAGGAGCTAAATTGCTATTTCGATTTTTCTGGGGATTAGTTTCGAATTTTCGGAAACGATGTTTGGGGTAATTCAGTGATTTTTGAGGATTTTGGGTTAATTTTCGATAAAAAATTCCTTAATTTCAACACTTCTAGATTTGATGATATGTTTTGTCGTAAGGCTGATATATATTGCTGGTGTAACCACGCATGCATTGCTAGATTCAAGGGCTACACATTCGTTTATATCTGATTCCTTCGTCAAGCGACTAGGAGTCATACTAGTAGCGATCGATTCAGGGTTTAGAGTATTGATCCCATCCAGGGATAAGATGGTCACTTCTCAGATAGTGAAGAGGTTGGAGCTTCGGTTACAGAAGTATTCAGTGCATGCAGATTTGATAGTGCTACCTTTACCGGAGTTCGAAATCATCTTGGGTATGAGAACTTGTTATCTTCTCGTGGTGCAGTCATAGATTTTTGACAGAGATCAGTGTCTGTCAGACCACCCAGTGGGAAGCCATTTGTTTTTGAGGCTGCCAGACACCAGCGGTTGCCGCACGTCATTTCCTGCTTGTGTGCAAGGAAGCTTATGAGGAGAGGCTGCCAGGCATTTTTGGCCACCATTGTGTCAGCGTCTGAGCCAGTTGAGCAGAGGCTAGAGGACGCTGATGTGGTCCGGGAGTTCTCCGGTGTTTTCCCTGACGATGTTTCAGGCATCCCACCAGACAGAGATGTGGAATTTTTGATTGAGCTTATGCCAGACACAGTGCCGATATTTAAAGCACCCTACCGGTTAGCGCCTGCAGAGATGAAGGAGTTCAAAGATCAGATTCAGGATCTGTTAGATAAGGCTTTCATTCGCCCTATTTTTTCTCCTTGGGGCGCACCAGTTCTTGTTTTCAAGAAAAAAGATAGCAACATGCGACAGTGTATTGACTACAAAGAGATTAACAGGGTCACAGTCAAGAATAAGTATCCGTTGCCGAGGATCGAGGATTTGTTTGATCT
This sequence comes from Primulina tabacum, assembly GCF_025594145.1. Taxonomy (NCBI): domain Eukaryota; kingdom Viridiplantae; phylum Streptophyta; class Magnoliopsida; order Lamiales; family Gesneriaceae; genus Primulina; species Primulina tabacum. The sequence continues at coordinate 35,844,738 of NC_134550.1, read as the reverse complement.
GCTGCAGGGAGCATCAGTGTTCTCAAATATAGATCTTTGATAAACATAAAAAATTTTTACATTAATTAAATATTTTACAATATAAATTTATAGTTTTGTTTTATTAAATGTTTAAATATTATATATTTTATAATAAATTGTATAAAATATAAGTTGTTGTGTAATTATAAGTTTTTACTATTTTTACAGGTTCGATGAAAAAAGAATAATCTTGCCGTTGCAAATGGGATTAAGATGATTCTTGGACATGTAAAAAATTGATGTTAATATCTACAATATTGGTGGCAAGCATGAAATAAAAATCCTCTCAAAATTGGGATCAAATAAAACAGCAAAAAAAGTTACCAAATGAGTGACAGTTTTACCATGCTCTAGCATTTTGATCATATCTCTCAAATTACTTGGTGAAATGGTAAAAAAAATACCACAATTCAAACAACTCAATTATCTACATGTTTTGTTTTATGTGGAAAAGAAAATTCGGATGAGAAGATTTTCAAAAGTGATGTGTATGATGACATAATTTCTTGGAACACCAATGAAGACGTATGTGTAAAAAAAGAATATTTTTTTTGTGGTTGTCTCCCCAAATTTGGCTATAAATAGGGGTGCATTGTAATGTATTGAGATATGCCTCATTCTATGAACAAACATTTGAGTTCATAATATTTATCTCTTTATTTTACTTTATTTCCTCATTTAAATATAATTAGCATCTTAATTTCATATTCAAAGTTTTATACTTTGAATAATGAGTACCTAACTTCCCAAAGTTGAGATGAAAAAGTGAAGCACTTGGTATGATAATAAGGTTATTAAAAGGTAATAATCTATGTTTTATATTATTTAATCATTATTTATTGTTTATGTTATATTTACTTCTTTAAGAATTATTATACCATGTTTATAAGTGGAAGTTTTGATTTATTGTTGCTATATGTTATACTAAATTCTTGGAACCATTTAAATGTTAGTTTGGTATTACCAACCATTTTAAGTGGATGCCTTGATTTATTATATATGAATATATCATAATATTAATTTATTGGTACCATTTAAATGTTAGTTTTGTATTACCAACCATTTAAAGTGGGAACCTTGATTTAGTTTTTAAAATATATATGTAGAACCCGTAAATAAGTCTACGTATAAGCCATGCATAATTCTAGATTTTTAAATTTAATTGACTTCATTGCATGATTATTTAAATGCATTTCTTTGAAGTTAATTATTTTATTATTTCAGTTCAGTAGTTTGATTTTTAGCATTTCAGTTATTTCAGTGAGGCCGGACTGGAGTCGGAGTTTTGAGATAGAATTTAAGATTCGAGAAATATTTCCAGAAGTTAATTTAGCTAGCAAGTAAGTTCATTTAAGTTAAAAAGGAGGTTTGAGGAATTAATTTAAGTTGCTTGAGGTGATTAAGAAATAAGCTCATTTAAGTTGCATAATTAATGGTTTTATTCACTAAATTATTTAAGGGATTAGTGAGGCTTTTAAGAGTTATTAATTTAGTAAATAAACAACATTTCTCCTTTATTTTATTATGCATTTTCGGCCACCCTTAGTTGCTAGAAGATTCATTTGCTAACTCATCACCTTTGACCCCTTCTTGGTATTTAATTAGGATGATAATTCTTTTTGTTTGGGAGCACCATTAAATTATTAATTAACCTCATTCTAACCTAGACTACCATGCATAAATTCGGCCACCTCATCCCCAAGTAGACTTGATATCAAACAATAATTCAAATTTCAAAAGGAGAGTGGACTTGGTCTTGATTCTTCCTTATATTTTGCACCCATCTTATCTCACTCCCCAACCATTTTCTCCCTCCCTCACCACCGAATTCAGCACCATTCAGAGCCCCATTTGTGTGAAAAAAATCGTGAGTCTTAGCTAGAGGGAAAGAAAGAAAAATCGAGAGCAAGAAAGGTAGACAAGAAAGCGCTCCATCTCCTCCGTGCCGCATCGTCGTCATTTCGTTCGTTTTCTTTCGAAACGAAAACAGGCATGTCTAGATTTCTTTCAAAACTCAATCAAGTCATATTATCAATTATTTTTCAGTACATGATCATGTTTTATCATGCAAAAACCGAAATACATCATAGAATTTTCAGAAAATTAATGCATGCAGATTTCTGCCCTTTTATGACAAGCTTCACGTTTTTCTGAGTTTTGTTGTTTCAGGTGATTGGTTCGATTCCAGGCTCCCAAGGCGACCTATATACATGTAATAGGATACATTAGGACCATGTTTGTCCATTGGTTTAACCCCATGCTCGCTGGAAATTAAGAATGACAGCAACTTTCCCATTGCTTCTCATGTGTTCGAAAATTTCAGTTTTTATGTCAAGGGGTTGGATCTGATCTTGGCTGCCCTAAGGGATCTTAGCCATGGTTGGATCACTCCCCTAGCATGTCTAAAACGTGACTAAGTCGCCCTTTTGGTGGCTTGGTCCATGGCTCATCGGTTTTTAAATAAACAACAAGAACAGCCCCTCCCCTCTCGGTTTCCCTTCTTTTGACAGCATCATGTTTTTCGAATTGTGTGGTTTGATGTGGATCTTGGTTGGCCTATGGCCCTTAGCCACGGTTCATACCATGCCACTAGATGTCTAGATCGTTCCATGGTCAATCAAATGGCCACTGGAACGGCACGAGACATCAATCGAAGCAACACACTACACACGCATACAAAAGCATTCTCGGTATGAGTTTTCGGTTGTTGCTGGAATGGTGCGAACTATGGCTGGCCAAAAGCCTTTAGCCATGGTTCGAATCATTCCTTGGGACGTTGTGGAGAGGATTTGGTCGGTGGTTCAAGCCCCAATGGCCAAAAGTCTCGCAAACGACGCGATGCAAGCAAGGTTGCAGCTGCTGGAAAATTACAGCAAGTTGCTGTGTCGGTTCGGTGGCTCGTTCGAGTTATTGGTTGGCTTTTAGCCCATAACCTTGGACTTGACAATGCCTCATTGAGTTAGGAAGGTCATGTTTTTGACCGTTCGTCATTTGGATCATTTTTGAGGTCGTACGAGAATTTACGGTGCGATGTGCCAAATTGACTCTCGAAAGAGCGTTTCTTGTTTTGGCCTCCATTCCACCTAGATTTCGACCCTATCATTTTAGGAGCATTATTTTATGATTTTTCAGCATATTTTAATCATGACTATACGTCGGTTCGGTGTCGTTTCAGGTTGGCTCGGAGTCATGATTAAATGCGAAGTCATTAGGCATCATAGTCGCATCTTTTGAACGTAAATTGCGTAGTTGGTCATGTTTAAGCTATTGCATATTTTTCATAGCACAGTTAGGTTGCAGCGAGCCTGGGGACGATCCAATCCAATCCAATTGGTAACATATACAGGAATTTTCATTATGACAGTTAATTATTTTACGTGCATTAAATAGAAAATGATTATTTTTGAGTTTTATGCGCTATGGCTTGTGGTTCATTCACTATGTGGGAGTGTTATTTTATACGGTCGCCAGTGACCGATCAGTTCAGTATGGTACCACCCGGTCGCCAGTGACCGGCCAGTATAGTTCAGTTTCAGCCTCCCCGGTAGCCAGTTACCGATCAGTTCAGCTTAGTGCAGGGGCCACAGGCGTAAAATATAATCTCAACAGAAAATTTTATCAGTTATTTCAGTACAGGCTCCAAGGAGCAAACATTTTTTTCTGTGATTATCAGTTCAGTTATGCACGTATTATAATTGCTCAGTACAGATTATTTTCAGCATGCCTCAGGACAGGATATGTTAACTCATGCATATTTTAATTCAGATTTTTACTCGTTACCTGCGATATATGCATGCTGAGTCTTTAGGCTCATTAGACTTGATTGTTGTAGGTACTGATGAGGCCAGGGCCGAGGGCGGGGACCAGTGAGCCAGCTTGGGTCGGCAGTAGTGGCACCCGAGGACCTCAGAGCAGCAGTTGTTATTTTATTCCGCAAACATTTTATCAGTCGTTGGATATTTTTAAATTGTGATTTTTGGCAAACTTTATTTTCTTCCGCTGCAATATTTTGAAATATTGAGCTTGATTCACCAGTGATTTTATGAATGAGGCCATTTAAGTTCTTTTAAAAAGAAAATTTTTAATTTTTCGCAAATTTTCAAGCAAGAAGTTCAAGGGCCTCTGCAATTGGTATCAGAGCGGTGGTTCTGTATAGGGTTTCACTACTACTGACCGCGAGAAGCTCACGAAGCCACGTCTTCGGTCTGTAAGTTTTTCAGTTCAGCATTTTGTTCAGCATTTCAGTTAAAGCATGAATTATTTTGTCAGCATGCTTCCAGATTTTCAGTATTTCAGTGTTCATTTAAAATAAATTATGGAATTATGCATGTTAGTTACGTATGGGTTATGTTGGAACAGTATGCCCCCTAGACGCATTTTAGAGCGCAACAGAGAGGAGGAGCCTCGCCGAGAGGACAGGGAGGAGCGTAGACCGGAGGGAGACCTACCACCTCCTCCACCACCCCCACCGGACATGAGTGCCCAGATGTTAGCTGGGATGGCACAGTTCTTCGCACAGTTTGCGGGGAACAATGCCGCTGCCGTAGCCGCAGCCGCAGCCAGGCCGACAGGGCCCGAGGCTGTTTATGAGCGATTCATGAAGATGCGCCCGAAGGAATTCTCTGGGACATCTGACCCCATGGTTGCCGAGGGATGGATCAAATCCCTCGAGGTTATCTTTGAGTTCATGGAGCTGGGAGATGCAGACAGAGTCCGTTGTGCCACCTATCTGTTCAGTGGAGATGCCCGCTTATGGTGGGAAGGAGCGTCAGTAGCCCTGACCTTGGCTACACTTTCATTGACCCGCTTTACGGAAATTTTCTACTCCAAGTATTTTTCTGAGGAGGTTCGCACCAGGCTGAACACTGAGTTCATGAGTCTGAGACAGGGGGATATGACGGTTACAGAGTTTATCCGTAAGTTCGAGAGGGGCTGTCACTTTGTGCCCCTGATCGCGAATGATGCCAGAGCAAAGCTGATGCACTTCCTGGTGGGTTTACGGCCGATCTTGCGCCGGGATGTTAGGGTATCTGACCCTGCTACTTATGAGATTGCCGTCTCCAAGGCCTTAGCCGCAGAGCAGGATCTGCGGGATATCGAGAGGGATCGCCAAGGCAAGCGCCCAGTCCAGGCACCGCACCGCCCTCCTCCTCATCAGCATCAGCAGCAGAATAAGAGGCCTTTTCATGGACCGCCCAGGAACCGAGGCCAGCAGCAGCAGCAGGGACGCCCAGCCCCGAGGACTCAGGAGCACCCAGTCTGTCCCAGGTGCTCACGTCGCCATCCTGGAGCATGTATGGCTGGCTCAGGAAAGTGTTTTAAGTGTGGCAGTCCAGACCACATGTTGCTGCAATGTCCTCAGAGGAATCTGCCTACCCAAGGAAGAGTTTTTGCTCTCCATGCCGCGGAAACCAACCCGGAGACTATGTTGTTGACAGATACCTTTAAACTTTATGTTATTATTTGAATTTCCGTGTTTTGGGAATCGGGATTTAGATTTGAACTTAGAACTGTTATAGGATTGCATGCTCAACTCAGATTTATTTTGGGGGAAATTAAGCTAGAAGAACCTTGACCTTTGCATGTCTATAAGTTTAGTTCTTGTAACTACTGGATTCAACTTAGAGCTCCGCTCTTTCAGGGAGAATTTTTATATCTGGTTCCGCAACCAAGGCCTTGATAGATTCAGGGGCCACTCACTCGTTTATTTCGGAGGTCTTTGCAAACTTTCTCAAGATCCAGACCATTGGGCTAGATACAGCCTTTTCAGTAGTGTTGCCGTCAGGCGAGGAGATGGCAGCCACCAATGTTATCCGAGATATAGACCTTGAGCTGCACGGTAATCTTGTTTATGCGGATCTGATTGTGCTACCGATGCCGGAATTTGACATCATCCTAGGGATGGACTGGCTATTGAGGAACAGAGTGTTGATAGACTTCCAGCGGAGATCCGTTCTTGTCCGACCGCCTGGAATGGAGCAGTTCTTATTTGAGCAGGACAGGTACTTTCCTTCACCGCGCATTATTCCGTATGTTCAGGCTAGGAAACTCATGCATAGAGGGTGTCGGGCATTTCTAGCGACCTTTTTATCTGTCCCCGAGGAACCCAGCCAGTCAGCCTCAGATGTTCCGATTGTCAGAGATTTCTTAGACGTTTTTCCCGAAGACGTCTCTGGTATGCCACCCGAGAGAGAGGTGGAGTTTTCCATTGAGCTTATGCCTGGTACGGCTCTGATATCCAAAGCGCCGTACCGACTAGCACCGACAGAGATGGCAGAGCTTAAGAAGCAGATTCAGGAACTTCTCGATAAGGAGTTAATTCGCCCGAGCTTTTCTCCATGGGGCGCGCCAGTCTTATTTGTGAAAAAGAAGTATGGCACGATGAGGCTTTGCATTGACTACCGGGAGTTGAACAGGGTTACAGTGAAGAATAAATACCCACTGCCGAGGATTGAGGATCTGTTTGACCAGCTGCAGGGAGCTTCGATTTTCTCCAAGATAGATCTGCGTTCCGGTTATCACTAGTTGAGGGTGAGAGATGCTGATGTCTCGAAGACTACTTTTAGGACTCGTTATGGCCACTACGAGTTCCTTGTGATGCCCTTCGGACTGACGAATGCGCCAGCGATCTTCATGGATCTCATGAATCGCGTATTTCAGCCATACCTCGACCAGTTTGTGATAGTGTTCATAGATGACATTCTCGTCTACTCCAAGAGTCGGGAGGAGCACAGCAGGCATCTGACCACACCGTTGCAGACATTTCAGAAGCACAAACTATTCGCAAAGTTCAGTAAGTGCGAATTCTTGTTAGAAAAGGTGGCGTTCTTGGGCCACATTGTTTCTAGCAGTGGCATTGAGGTAGACCCGGCGAAAGTCGCTGCAGTCAGAGATTGGGTTGTGCCTCAGAATGCATCCGAGATCCGCAGTTTTCTTGGGTTGGCAGGATATTACAAGAAGTTCATTCAGGGATTTTCATCCATTGCCGTTCCACTCACAGCACTGACCAAGAAAAATGTGAAGTTTGTGTGGAGCGAGGAGTGTTAGAAGAGCTTCGATACCTTGAAGCAAGCTCTTATCTCAGCACCAGTTTTGGCCGTGCCGTCAGGGTCTGGTGAGTTTGTTCTGTATACCGATGCTTCGAAGCTTGGTTTAGGTGCAGTTCTGATGCAGCATGAGAGAGTGATAGCGTATGCTTCTCGACAGCTGAAAATCCACGAGAAGAATTACCCTACCCATGATCTGGAGTTAGCGGCCGTAGTTTTTGCCTTGAAGATTTGGAGGCACTATCTGTATGGAGAGAAGTGTCAGATTTTTACCGACCATAAGAGCCTCAAGTATTTCTTTACGCAGAAGGAACTGAACATGCGTCAGAGGCGTTGGTTGGAGCTTGTGAAAGACTAGGATTGTGACATTAGATACCACCCGGGTAAAGCTAATGTAGTTGCGGATGCTTTGAGCAGGAAATTCGCAGTGATGGCTCATTTGACAATTCAGAAACCTCTTCAGATCGAGATGCAGAGGTTTGATCTTGAGACTTACCCTCGAGGTAGAGTTCCTCGTCTATCTACCTTGACCATTCAGTCTTCCCTTTTGGACCGTATTCGCAGTGGTCAGGCCGCAGATGAGCAGTTGGCACAGTGGAAGAAGAGAGATGAAGCCAAGGGCAGTGTTTTGTATTCAGTCAGCGACGGTATTGTGAGATACCGAGATAGGATATGGGTTCCTAGCAGTGATTCTATCCGAGCAGACATCTTATCAGAGGCCCATACGTCCCCGTACTCCATTCACCCTGGGAGTACGAAGATGTACAAAGATCTGCAGCTATTGTATTGGTGGCCAGGGATGAAGAAGGACATCAGACGGTTTGTGTCCGAGTGTCTGACCTGTCAGTTAGTGAAGGCCGAGCATCAGAGACCAGCAGGTTTGCTCAAGCCTCTTCCTATTCCTGAGTGGAAGTGGGAGAACATTACCATGAATTTTGTGACCGGATTGCCGAAGTCAGCCAGGGGATCAAATGCTATTTGGGTGATTGTAGATCGTCTTATCAAATCAGGGCACTTCTTCCCTATTAAGACGACTTTCACCATGATTCAGTATGCAGAGCTGTATATCTGAGAGATAGTCCGACTCCATGGTATTCCAGTTTCGATCGTATCCGATAGAGATCCCAGATTCACTTCCTCATTTTGGAAGAGCTTGCATTCGACTTTGGGTACGAAGTTGCTGTTTAGCACAGCTTTCCATTCGCAGAAAGATGGGCAGTCGGAGCGAGTTATTCAGATTTTGGAGGATCTTCTTCGCGCTTGCGTCATCGATTTCTCAGGGAGTTGGGAGTCGAACTTGCCACTGGTTGAGTTCACCTACAACAACAGCTTCCAGTCTTCTATTGGTATGGCTCCGTATGAAGCACTGTATGGCCGCAAGTGCAGATCTCCTGTTCATTGGGATGAAGTAGGAGAGAGAGCAGAGTTGGGTTCAGAGATTGTCCAGCAGGCAGCAGAGGTAGTAGTCAAGATCCGTGATAGGATGAGGACTGATCAGAGCCGACAGAAGAGTTATGCCGATCAGCGGAGGAAAGAGTTAGAGTTTGCAGTGGGCGATCATGTCTTCGTGAAAGTGGCACCTATGAAGGGTGTCATGAGATTTGGGAAGAAAGGGAAGCTCAGTCCAAGATTCATTGGACCGTTTGAGATCCTTGACAGAGTTGGGACGCTTGCTTATCGTGTGGCTCTTCCGCCGAATCTGGCCGGAGTACACAATGTCTTTCACGTCTCCATGCTGAGAAAGTACATGGCGAACCCTTCGCATGTCTTGAACTTTGAGCCGTTGCAGCTTACTCCGAACTTATCTTATGAGGAGAGACCAGTGCAGATCCTAGACCGTCAGGAGAAGAAACTTCGGAACAAGTTAGTTAAGCGAGTCAAAGTCAAATGGCTCAACCATTCTGAGGAGGAAGCTACTTGGGAGTCTGAGCCGGAGATGAGAGATCGATACCCCGAGTTATTCGGTGAGTTCTAATTTCGAGGACGAAATTTATTTTAAGGGGGGAAGGATTGTAGAACCCGTAAATCAGTCTACGTATAAGCCATGCATAATTCTAGATTTTTAAATTTAATTGACTTCATTGCATGATTATTTAAATGCATTTCTTTGAAGTTAATTATTTTATTATTTCAGTTCAGTAGTTTGATTTTTAGCATTTCAGTTATTTCAGTGAGGCCGGACTGGAGTCGGAGTTTTGAGATAGAATTTAAGATTCGAGAAATATTTCCAGAAGTTAATTTAGCTAGCAAGTAAGTTCATTTAAGTTAAAAAGGAGGTTTGAGGAATTAATTTAAGTTGCTTGAGGTGATTAAGAAATAAGCTCATTTAAGTTGCATAATTAATGGTTTTATTTACTAAATTATTTAAGGGATTAGTGAGGCTTTTAAGAGTTATTAATTTAGTAAATAAACAATATTTCCCCTTTATTTTATTATGCATTTTTGGCCACCCTTAGTTGCTAGAAGATTCATTTGCCAACTCATCACCTTTGACCCCTTCTTGGTATTTAATTAGGATGATAATTCTTTTTGTTTGGGAGCACCATTAAATTATTAATTAACCTCATTATAACCTAGACTACCATGCATAAATTCGGCCACCTCATCCCCAAGTAGACTTGATATCAAACAATAATTCAAATTTCAAAAGGAGAGTGGACTTGGTCTTGATTCTTCCTTATATTTTGCACCATCTTATCTCACTCCCCAACCATTTTCTCCCTCCCTCACCACCGAATTCAGCACCATTCAGAGCCCAATTTGTGTGAAAAAAATCGTGAGTCTTAGCTAGAGGGAAAGAAAGAAAAATCGAGAGCAAGAAAGGTAGACAAGAAAGCGCTCCATCTCCTCCGTGCCGCGTCGTCGTCGTTTCGTTCGTTTTCTTTCGAAACGAAACCAGGCATGTCTAGATTTCTTTCAAACCTCAATCAAGTCATATTATCAATTATTTTTCAGTACATGATCATGTTTTATCTTGCAAAAACCGAAATACATCATAGAATTTTCAGAAAATTAATGCATGCAGATTTCGGCCCTTTTATGACAAGCTTCACACTTTTCTGAGTTTTGTTGTTTCAGGTGATTGGTTCGATTCCAGGCTCCCAAGGCGACCTATATACATGTAATAGGATGCATTAGGACCATGTTTTTCCATTGTTTTAACCCCATGCTCGCTGGAAATTCAGAATGACAGCAACTTTCCCATTGCTTCTCATGTGTTCGAAAATTTCATTTTTTATGTCAATGGGTTGGATCTGATCTTGGCTGCCCTAAGGGCTCTTAGCCATGGTTGGATCACTCCCCTAGCATGTCTAAGACGTGACTAAGTTGCCCTTTTGGTGGCTTGGTCCATGGCTCATCGGTTTTTAAATAAACAACAAGAACAGCCCCTCCCCTCTCGGTTTCCCTTCTTTTGACAGCATCATGTTTTTCGAATTGTGTGGTTTGATGTGGATCTTGGTTGGCCTATGGCCCTTAGCCATGGTTCATACCATGCCCCTAGATGTCTAGATCGTGCCATGGTCAATCAAATGGCCACTGGAACGACACAAGACATCAATCGAAGAAACACACTACACACGCATACAAAAGCATTCTCGGTATGAGTTTTCGGTTGTTGCTGGAATGGTGCGAACTATGGCTGGCCAAAAGCCTTTAGCCATGGTTCGAATCATTCCTTGGGACGTTGTGGAGAGGATTTGGTCGGTGGTTCAAGCCCCAATGGCCAAAAGTCTCGCAAACGACGCGATGCAAGCAAGGTTGCAGCTGCTGGAAAATTACAGCAAGTTGCTGTGTCGGTTCGGTGGCTCGTTCGAGTTATTGGTTGGCTTTTAGCCCATGGCCTTGGACTGGACAGTGCCTCATTGAGTTAGAAAGGTCATGTTTTTGACCGTTTGTCATTTGGATCATTTTTGAGGTCGTACGAGAATTTACGGTGCGATGTGCCAAATTGACTCTCGAAAGAGCGTTTCGTGTTTTGGCCTCCATTCCACCTAGATTTCGACCCTATCATTTTAGGAGCATTATTTTATGATTTTTCAGCGTATTTTAATCATGACTATACGTCGGTTCGGTGTCGTTTCAGGTTGGCTCGGAGTCATGATTAAATGCGAAGTCATTAGGCATCATAGTCGCATCTTTTGAACGTAATTGCGTAGTTGGTCATGTTTAAGCTATTGCATATTTTTCATAGCACAGTTAGGTTGCAGCGAGCCTGGGGACGATCCAATCCAATCCAATTGGTAACATATACAGGAATTTTCATTATGCCAGTTAATTATTTTACGTGCATTAAATAGAAAATGATTATTTTTGAGATTTATGCGATATCGCTTGTGGTTCATTCACTATGTGGGAGTGTTATTTTATACGGTCGCCAGTGACCGATCAGTTCAGTATGGTACCACCCGGTCGCCACTGATCGGCCAGCTCAGTTCAGTTTCAGCCTCCCCGGTAGCCAGTTACCGATCAGTTCAGCTTAGTGCAGGGGCCACAGGCGTAAAACATAATCTCAACAAAAATTTTTATCAGTTATTTCAGTACAGGCTCCAAGGAGCAAATATTTTTTTCTGTGATTATCAGTTCAGTTATGCACGTATTATAATTGTTCAGTACAGATTATTTTCAGCATGCCTCAGGACAGGATATGTTAACTCATGCATATTTTAATTCAGATTTTTACTCGTTACCTGTGATATATGCATGCTGAGTCTTTAGGCTCACTAGACTTGATTTTTGTAGGTACTGATGAGGCCAGGGCCGAGGGCGGGGACCAGTGAGCCAGCTTGGGTCGGCAGTAGTGGCACCCGAGGACCTCAGAGTAGCAGTTGTTATTTTATTTCGCAAACATTTTATCAGTCGTTGGATATTTTTAAATTGTGATTTTTAGCAAACTTTATTTTCTTCCGCTGCAATATTTTGAAATATTGAATTTGATTCACCAGTGATTTTATGAATGAGGCCATTTAAGTTCTTTTAAAAAGAAAATTTTTAATTTTCCGCAAATTTTCAAGCAAGAAGTTCTAGGGCCTCTGCAATATATATATATATATATATAGCACAATAAATACTTGACAACATTTATAAGTTTTGATATATATTATATACTTATAAGTTAATAATATATAATATAATATAATATAAATATGAATATTTAATATATTGGAACCATTTTATTAAGTGGATTTCAATGATGTTCATTAATGTTAACTTTATTAAAATACCAAGAGTGGATCTTCTAATCTCAACTACTTAAATTAAAATTTGAACAATTAAAAATTATCAATTAAAGATTCAAACAATTAATAGAAAAAAACAAAACAAAAAAAAAGACATTGTAGTGGACTTGTAATTACCTTAGCTTCCCTGTGAATATGATATTGGAACTCACTGAATTATACTACTTGTGGACAACCTGCTCTTGAGAGTGCTACAATCAAAGTCACATCAAATTTTTGGCGCTGTTGTCGGGTCATTTCATTCTTTGAATTTTTATTATTTTTGTGTGTTTTTCTTCTTTTGCATTTGCTTCAGCATTTGGTAACGTACACTTAGTGGTCAACTCATTGGAAATAACCGTTTATTTTCACAAAACATGGCGGAAGAACCCATACAAGAAAATGAAGATGAAATTCAATCTCAACATGATCATGATAGACGAAGAACACTTAGAGATCACATGAATCCTACACGCACTAGTGCACCTTCATTTCTAGTTTTTCTCCCTGATGCATCTAATTTCAAGTTTAAGCCTAGTATTATTCAACTTTTACCCAAATTTCATGGCTTAGATTCTGAAAATCCATACATGCATTTACGAGAGTTTGAAGATGTGTGCAACACATATAATGATCTAAATTGTAACATGAACACCATTCGACTTAAACTTTTTCTTTTTCTTTAAAAGATAAAGCTAAAACTTGGCAACAAAATCTAAGATCGGGATCCATTCGAACTTGGGATGAATTGCAACAAAATTTTTGAAAAAGTTTTTTCTATCTCATAGAACAAATTCTTTCAAAAGGCAAATCAACAATTTCACTCAAAAGCAAGGAGAAACTTTTTATCAGTGCTGGGATAGATATAAAGAATTGATTAATCTTTGTCCACATCATAGTTTTGAAATTTGGAGAGTTGTTTCTCAATTTTATGAAGGCTTAACACCTTAAGATAGGCAAATGGTTGAATTTATGTGTAATGGAACATTTGAAGATAAATATCCAAACGAGACGATTGAGTATCTCGATTCATTAGCTGAAAATGTTCAAAATTGGGACACTATAGGTAAAATCGAACCATCAAATAAGATTCAATCTCCCACATCTGGTGGAGGTATCTACACCCTCAAGGATGAACATGATCTCGAAGCCAGATTTACCTCTTTGGCATGAAAAGTTGAGGCACTTGAATTGAAAAAGAATGGTCAATTAAAATATGTTCAAGAAATTGTTTGTCACATTTGTGATACAAGTGTTCATTCTACAAAAGATTGTCCCACTTTGCCTTCTTTTAAATAATGTCTCCATGAACAAGCCAATATTTTGAACAATTTCAAAAGGACAAATTTTGAACCATTTTCTCAAAGTTATAATTCAGGTTTGCGAAATAATCCAAATTTTAGTTGGATGAATGATAATGCAGCACAATTTTCACAACCACATTTCCAAAATCAACAAAATTTTCAAAATTATACAACTTATGTTCCTCCACCTAAAAGGGATATAGAAGTTACATTGAATTCTTTCATTGCAAAACAAGAGTGTATCAATACTCAAAATCCTCAAACCATGACAGATTTGAAAGATACTCTTTCTAAATTTGCTTCTACACTTAATGTTCATGAAAAAAGTAAATTTTCTTCACAACCACAGCCTAATCCCAAAGATCATATTTCACAAACTGGAACTTCTGGAACTCAACCGATGGATCAGGTTAAATTTGTTGTTACCCTTCGCAGTGGTAAGGTTGTGGAAAAAAACCATTATTGAACCTTGTGAAGATGTAATGCCCGAATTTAAAAAAAATGTGGCAGTAGTTGTGATGGTTCTTGGCTTTACGTTATGGTATGAATGGTAATGAATGTTATAGAATGGAATAGATAATGGAGGGGTAGAATCAAAGGTGGAATTTGAGCTAAATAGGTAATGGAAGTGCATAAACGGTATGAAAAATGTGGCAGTAGTTGTGGTTTTTAGCATAATGTTTGTATATTGATCCAATTGATGTTAGGCCTCTTCATTAGAAAGATAAGACATAAGGCTAATAACTTTCATTTTTTTGAGTTTTGGTTCAAAATAATTAGGGAAATACGAGCCAAAAAGCGTCCTGAAGTGTGTCGTGCGTATCGTCGTTCCTACAAATGACACATGTTGGGAGATTGAGCATAACTTTTATTCAGACCTTCAAATGACATGAAGCTAATTGGAGAATGAAAGCCAAGACATAGGGCTACAACTTTCCTGTTTACACTTTTTCTAATTCGGAAAGGGAAGAGGCGTTTCAGAAGCGATATTTACAGTAGCTGTGCGCAGAGCGGTGCCCGAGCGGTAAGAAACGGCCGCCCGAGCACCACTGCTTCTGAATTTTTGAGTTGTGGACAGTAAGTTCGGCTCTAGGGCGGTAATATGTGACCACCCGAGCGCCCAGCAAGTTAAAAAGCGTGTTTTGTGGTTTGGGAAGGCGTAAAATCGAATGGGGTCATCTTTTTACTCATTTTCTTTCTCATTCTTTTCTCTCCATTGGTTTAAAGCTAGGGTTATTCATTCTCCTTCAATCCAATTTCTTCCAAGACATTAATCTTTGATTGAAGCCTTAATATTTGCTTGGAGATTAGAAGTTCTTCTCCTCAAGAGTTTATGAGCAAGGTAAGAAAGCTTATTTACTTGGTTTAGTGATTGAAGGGAAAACAATGTGTTGTTTGGTTTGAATGTTGATGTAAAGTTGTTATATATGATTGATGGTATATTATTGTATGTATAGATATTTGAAAAGAAATGGAATTGAAGGTAAGGGCAAAGTAAAAGAGCTAACTCTTTAGCACGCATGTCATGTGTTTGATAAAATGATTCAATAAATGTTTTTGGCATATTACGGTTAAAAATTTACGGATCTTGATTCGAAGCAGTATTGAATTAATTATGAATTTTGAAGATAAACTACTTTGTTTTGATAGATGATCAAAGTTCTTGACTTATAGTAGAATTCAAAGGTTCAAGACTTCTCACCTACACATTTCGATCTTCTTTTGGTAATATTTAAAAGGTATGTTACGGTCGGTAACATACGAGGTAAAAGTATCATTTTTATTTTAAATTGAAAACTCTATGGCTTGATGAACTATTGGTGATTTGATGATGATTGTGTATTGAGGAGTGATTATGATATCGAAATGATGATATTGATTTGCGTCATACATTGCATATTGAGCCACTTTTGATTCAGATTTGATATGGCGGAGGTCGCCTTGATTTATTGATTTGTTGGACGTATGGGGCTATAGTTGAGTTGGCATAGTGTATGCGGAGGTCGCTACTATGGCCTGAACACTCTCTATAGGCGCACCATGTCCTGGGATTGTAGAACACAGCACCCTCCCCGAGCGGATGAGTCGGTGGATGTTACTTGGTGATTCTATTCCCTTGGGTACCCCTATGACCAGATGATTCACTTGATCTTGAGATTATTGATAGCC